>NC_056744.1:976551027-976633527 GCF_019279795.1 Protopterus annectens
ACCCCGGTGGCCCGGGTGCAACTCCTGGTATGGGAATGGGTTACACTTTGGCCATTTCACACTGAGCTAATTGGAGGAAGGGCACTGAGCAAACTCGGATCTGTAATATATAACATTAAGTATCCTGTTTTTTGCTTATTTTTACGAGTTATTTATAGCACTTTTTTGTCTGCTGCATACTTTTCTAGCTAGTTTCACTGTGTGTGAGGTATTAACTGGAAATTGTCTACATTTATTAAGCATCTGTTTGGGTTTTTTGTTCTGATTTCCTCCCAAGGAGTGTATCATATAACTTGTTTGCAGTTAAAACTTTTCTCTAGAGTCTCCTTGCTCCTTTATCTGTTTAAAACTTTCATTTAAAAGCTCACTGCTGCTTTTTTGCTGTGATGAACATTTCAGCAGTTTTTTTTTCTACCTAGGTAGTGTGGGTATTTGTATCATTGTCCATATTCAGGCTTGTGTTTTGGGCCTAGTTGTTTGTGGAGGCTGTGTGTCTGAGCACATGTTCAAGGCCATCTTAGTTTAGCCAAAGCCATTCTGCATTTCAGCGAGAGGGGAGTGTTTATGGTCATTGGCTGATTAGGGTTACCTGGACTACGGCTTGGAGTAAGCACCTCATTGCTTCTTTCGAGCTTTTTTAAAGTTGTTTCAGGTTTCAACTTTTTGCTACCTAAGAAGTTAACTTGTGAGTGCTTCTGCCATTTCACATTGAGCTAATCAGAGGAAGTGCACTGAGCAAACTCAGATCTGCAATATATAACATTAAGTATCCTGTCTTTTGCTTATTTTTCTGAGTTATTTATAGCACTTTTATTGTCTGCTGCATAATGTTCTAGCTAATTTCACTGTGTGTGAGGTATTAACTGGAAACTGTCTACATTTATTAAGCATCTATTTGGGTTTTCTGTTCTTATTTCCTGCCAAGGAGTGTATCACATAACTTGTTTGCAGTTAAAACCTTTCTCTAGAGTATCCTTGCTCCTTTATCTGTTTAAAACTTTCATTTAAAGACACACTACTGCTTTTCTGCTGTGATAAACATTTCTGCAGTTTTTTTCTACCTAAGTAGTGTGGGTATTTGTAGCATTGTCCATATTCAGGCTTGTGTTTTAGACCTAGTTGTTTCTGGAGGCTGTGTGTCTGAGCACATGTTCAAGGCCATCTTAGTTTAGCCAAAGCCATTCTGCATTTCGGTGAGAGGGGAGTATTCATGGTCATTGGCTGAATGGGGTTACTTGGGCTACAGCTTGGAGTAAGCACCGCATTGGTTCTTTTGAGCTTTTTTTAAAGTTGTTTCAGGTTTCTACTTTCTGTTGCCTAAGAAGTTAACTTGTGAGTGTTTCTGCCATTTCACACTGAGCTAATCAGAGGAAGGGCACTGAGAAAACTCGGATCTGTAATATATAACATTAAGTATCCTGTTTTCTGCTTATTTTTACAAGTTATTTATAGCACTTTTATCCTCTGCTGCATACTTTTCTAGCTAGTTTCACTGTGTGTGAGGTATTAACTGGAAAATGCCTATATTTATTATTGTTTAGGTTTTTTTGTTCTGATTTCCTGCCAAGGAGTGTATCATATAACTTGTTTGCAGTTAAAAGCTTTCTCTATAGTCTCCTTGCTCATTATCTGTTTAAAACTTTCATTTAAAGGCCAATTGCTGCTTTTCTGCTGTGATAAACATTTCTGCCTGTTTATTCTACCTAAGTAGTGTGGGTATTTGTAGCATTGTCCATATTCAGACTTGTGTTTTGGGCCTAGTTGTTTGTGGAGGCTGTGTATCTGAGCACATGTTCAAGGCTATCTTAGTTTAGCCAAAGCCATTTTGCATTTCAGTGAGAGGGGAGTGTTTATGATCATTGGCTGATTGGGGTTACCTGGACTATGGCTTGGAGTAAGCACCTCATTGTTTCTTTTGCACTTTTTTTAAAGTTGTTTCAGGTTTCAACTTTCTGTTACCCAAGAAGTTAACTTGTGAGTCTTTCTGCCATTTCATACTGAGCTAACTGGAGGAAGGGCACTGAGCAAACTCAAATATGTAATATATAACATTAAGTATCCTGTTTTTTGCTTATTTTTACGAGTTATTTATAGCACTTTTATTGTCTGCTGCATACTTTTCTAGCTAGTTTCACTGTGTATGAGGTATTAACTGGAAATTATCCACATTTATTAAGCATCTGTTTGTTTTTTTTATTTGTTCTGATTTCCTGCCAAGGAGTGTATCATATAACTTGTTTGCAGTTAAAACCTTTCTCTAGAGTCTCCTTGCTCATTATCTGTTTAAAACTTTCATATAAAGGCTCGCTGCTGCTTTTCTGCTGTGATAAACATTTCTGCCTGTTTATTCTACCTAAGTAGTGTGGGTATTTGTAGCATTGTCCATATTCAGGCTTGTGTTTTGGGCCTAGTTGTTTGTGGAAGCTGTGTGTCTGAGCACAGCCATCTTAGTTTAGCCAAAGCCATTCTGCATTTCAGTGAGAGGGAAGTGTTTATGGTCATTGGCTGATTGGGGTTACCTGGGCTATGGCTTGGAGTAAGCACCTCATTGGTTCTTTCAAGCTTTTTTAAAAGTTGTTTCAGGCACTTTTATTATATGCCGCATACTTTTCTAGCTAGTTTCACTGTGTGTGAGGTATTAACTCAAAATTGTCTACATTTTTAAGTATCTGTTTAGGTGTTTTGTTCTGATTTCCTGCCGAGGAGTGTATCATATTGTTTTCCACCCTCCCTCGCTATTGGCATTGTGTTCATATACTTGGTGGCTTTGGAGTTGCCTGCCCCTACTGTAAATTTTATCTGGGACACTCCTCCCAGTCTAGTGTCATTACCTCATTCTACTTAATCCAAGGAGAAAATTTGAGAAGGCCAACCCACTTAGTTTCTGCTCCTTCTTTACCCCTTTCCACTTTACAAAAAAAATTCTAAGCTTGTTTCCTGCCTTTCATGTAAGTAGTCTAGTCCAGATACAGATTTGCTGTATCCAGGACTGTTTGTAAGCTTCTGAGCCCCCAAGCCTTTCTGTGTTGGAGGGAAGCCTTCTAGCTTAATTCTGTTTCTTAGAACTAGCCAGTTATTTTAGTTTCAGAACTAAAATATGTTTCTCTGAGCTCAGCACTTGTTCAAAACGCATTGTAAGCACTAAATAAGCTGCAAATTACTACAGCACTCAACTTTTCTCACTTGTCTAGAGGAAAACAGTTTTTAGTACTTAATAAATAAGCACCTATCCGGGCATGTCTAAGGGTCAGCTCCTGTTGTTTTCTCCTGTCTACCTGATGAATCTGGGCATCTTGGGGCAATGCAGCAATTGCCTCATGTACACAGACAACCCTCTCCTCCTACCACCCAACACTGTAACCTGTGAGAGATGCACTTATATGGAAGCAAAGCTCTCTTCACCCAAGACTGGACTAGACAGTCAAGAGGAGAAGGTAAACACTTGCACCACACCACACTCATCATATAGTCCCTCAAAATCTACACCACCAAAACACACACACATAGAAACACAAAACACACACCTACATTCGTGGAGGCTCTCAATAAAAATCTGCCCAAGCAACAGGGGCATCCAAAGCAGAAACACAAGCAACCTCCACCCCCCAACACAACCCAAATGACACATAGCCCACAAACTCAGTGTGCCACTCAACCACAGCCCATAAGGCATAACAGCATACCCAACACTCTAGTCATAGGTGACTCTATGTCTGTTTTGGTGTGAATGACCTGAGATGTACCTCCCTGGACTACATGAAAATACACATGGAGGAGCTGTCCGATATTGTAGCCCAGACAGGTATGACCCTAGCCCTGAGTAGCATCCTGCCATCACCCAGAATGATACCACAGTACAAGGACAAAATGATTGACATCAACAATTGGCTAAGCTTCTAGTGTCATTCTAAGGGGATCCAGTATCTGTTTGCCTGGGATGACATGATTGACAAACCACGATGCTTTGCCAGAGATGGCCTGCACCTGTCGCCCTTGGAATTCTGGATACTGGCTAAGGCTCTTGCCACCCCTATAGTGCCTTTTTTAGGCAAGGTTCAAATGACAAATTCACCACCATAACAGGTACAAGCAAGCAAAATCTGAGGGTAATGGTACTCAGTGCTAGAAGTCTAAACCTCAAAATGCACTCACTCGAGGCACTCCTTAAAATGGAGAACATCGACATCTGTGCAGTGACAGAGACCTGGTTCAAGGCTCCAGAGAGCACTCCTGCATTACCAGGCTATAATTCATACCACATCTTTCAGCCACCTAACCTGGACAGAAACACTAAAGGGGGAGGCATGTCCATATTCATTAAAGATATCCACACCTCCAGGCTATATGCTCAGCATAATGCATCCGAGATTATCCAAGTGCAACTAACTCTGGGGAAGACCGCAATACAAATTGTAGTTTGCTATAGATCTCTCGCCATGCCCCAGGATTCCCACTCCTCATTTCTTGATACACTGGAAAATATTAGGGTACAACCTAACACCCTAATAATGGGCGATTTCAACTACCCACCATTAACTGGGAAAACTACTCATGTACCAACTCTTGTGCTCAATGTTTTCTGGAATTCATAAATTCCAATGGTTTGGATCAACTTATCCACACCCCCCACCAGGGGCAGCAATATCCTAGACCTGGTCATTACCAACATGGGCAACTGGTGTTCCACACCAGACGTTAATCCCTCGTTGGTCAGATCTGACCACAAGCTAATCACCCTAGACATCCACATCCTGCCCCCACTCCCATTAGGGAAACCACCATAATAAATTTCTCCAAAGCCAACTTCACGCTTCTTAAGACAGAGGTGGCAAACTTCATGACACCCATGCTGACGGACAATACAGGTATGACTGCTGAATCCTACACAAATGCACTTTACAAGCACTTATACAAGTGCATGGATCGTTCATTCCCTAACAGAACCAAGATGCTATCCTCCAAAAAAAGGAAGCCAATCTGGAGGTCCCCTGCCATAAACAAACTCTACAGCAGAAGAAAGAAACTGTTGCAAAAAAGAGTAAAATCCCATGATTGGAGGAACTCCCTGATCAGCCTCAGTAAGAAGCTGAGATCCCTCATAAAATCCTCCAAAGCTAGATACGAAAACAAAATCGCCATTCATTCTAAAGACAACCACAAAGCATTCTATAGCTATGCCAAGAATCTCAATGGCAACACTCAGATCTGCTCTGAGTTATGGCACAATGGCACTAAACATACAGAACCAACTGATATTGCCAACATTCTGGCAGTTATGTTCAGTGCTAACTTTACCCCCCTCTCATCCCCTAAAGGGCCCATCTCTATACCGGAAGAATGCAAAATTCCTGTAATCATGGCTGCATAGGTAAAAAACACATTCTCCAAAGCCAAGAACACAGCATCTATGCGACCTGACAATATCCCAGGCTGCGTTCTACATGAGTTACAGAATGAACTGGCACCCCACCTAAGTACCATGTTCAGTCATAGCCTCACCTCAGGCTTTGTGCCCACTGAATGGCACACAGCGACAGTTATCCCACTCTACAAAGGGGGAGCCAACACGGACCCTGGGGACTACTGCCCCATTAGCCTGATGAGCCTGGTCTGCAAGGCTATGGAATGTATCATCATGGAACTTATAAACAATGACATTGGTAATTTCCAAACTCTGGACCCCACCCAGTTTGGGTTTGTAAAAGGCAGATCATGTCTCCTAAACCTGATAGACTTCTTTGAAGCGGTCACCAAAGCCCTAGATGAGGGTAAGGTGGTTCACACAGCCTATCTAGGTCTCACCAAGGCTTTCAACACCATTCCCCACTCTGGAATTATAGTTAAACTCACTAAACTAGGTGTAAATCCGTATGTCACAAGATGGGTTGCCAACTGGCTCACTGACAGAACCCACACTGTGAAAGTAGCAGACTCCAAGTCCAACTTCAGACCAGTGACAAGTGGAGTACCACAGGGTTCTGTCCTGGGTCCTCTCCTGTTTGGAATCTACTTCTCTGAAGTACAGACTAACACAGAAGGTCTTTGGCTAATGAAGTTTGTAGATGACTGCAAACTAGGAGCCATAATCAAAACTCCTAATGATGTGGACATCCTACAAATGGGCCTCACTGAGACAGATGCCTGGTGTCAAAGCCATGACCTCAAGTTCAATGCCAAAAAGTGCATTGTCATCCCTTTTGGTAAAAATTCTGTACCCATGAACTACCACATAGGCAGTAGTCTACTTAACACCAAAAGTGTGATAAGAGACCTTGGGACACAGGTAGACAGTAGCCTCTCCTTTGATAATCACATCACCACAGTAGTCAGGAAATCCTTCTATGTGGCACATCTCATCACAAAAGGTTTCTCATCCAGGAAAAAAGAGGTAATTGTTCCCCTCTACTCGTCACTCATTAGACCCATTATAGAGTACAATGCCCCTTTTGGTATGTACCTCACAAGATATCTACAACAACTGGAAAGGCTGCAGAAATACCTCACAAAGAGGATTATCAGCCTCAAACAGATGCCCTGTGCAGACCATCTGAAAAAACTCTTTACTCCAGCTTTAAGCTTTACTCCAGTGCATATGGCCTACTCACAGGCGATCTCTGCCTAACATACAAAGCTATGTCAAACCCAGAGCTGTTGGACATGCTCCACTTAAAGAATTCCCAATCCCTCTGAATTACACGCTCTAGGGACCTAAACCTTGTCACCACAATAAACAGACCATGCTGGAGGGACAGAGTCCTGTCCCAGAGACTTCCCATACTCTGGAACAAACGACCTATCTATATCAAACAAAGCTCCTCATTAGCACTCTTCAAGAAAAATCTTGATGACTGGATGGGAGATAGGAAATTCACCCCATGGATTACTTCTGTGGCTCTGCTCCTCAGGGGCACAGGAAAATAATTTTCTTGGGTGGCGAAAGCCAAGGTACCTTTTGGCTAGGCTTATATAGGCCCTAGGGCCAATAGGCTAGTACCTACCTCTGAACCTATGAATAGGGGCATAGCTAATGGACCAGGGGTAAATTTACAATTTCTCATCCACTGATCCAAGGGTCACTTGAATAGGTACAGGGAGGAACTCTGCTTCACATGGATGGGAAGCCTGTACCAGAAAATGGGGTAATCTCTGAGACACATACCAGTCTTTCCAGCATGTCCTATTTATGTTGCATAAGAGGTTTAGTTCCCTAGATTGAATATTTCTGATGATATTTGATATTTGGATAGGTAACAGGTCCATAATGGCTGCATCTGAAAATGCTTTGTAGGCCAAGCATAGAGTGTCACTCAGCAGTCTATGTATAGGAAACTGAGTATAAGAATAAGGCTTTGAGGAGGGGTATGTAGGACACGTTTTCTGTACCATATATTCTTTTTGTGAGGAACCACTGCAGATGCTCCTGTTGCATGTGTCTCGCCAGGTACATACTGAAGGGGGCATTGCACTCAGTGATTGGTCTGATGAGGGCAGACTACAATGGAACAATGGCATCTTTGGATCTAGATGTCATACCCTTGCTTATATCCAAAAGATACCATTATACAATTTTAGTACTAAATTGTACACCCTGATTTTGGCACCTGTTGTTTCTGGGAGTATTTTTGTGTCATTGTCTATGACTGCTCCTAGTTTGCAGGCATCAGAGGACATTGATATTGGCCTTGATTTCTAAAAAGTAAATACCAAAAAGAAATGGTCCCACCTCCATACCCTGAGGCTCCCTGCTAGTGACAAGTTTTTTGTAGAGGTAAATTCCCCTATCCTGCCTTCTTGTGTGCTGTGAGCCAGCTGGCTATCCAGCAGGTTACACAGGAGTTTAGGCCTAATTTTGTGAGCATTATATACAATGCCTGAGTGGGGTACTGTGCTGAATATTTTTGCTAGGTCATGACAGGCATTATGCACTGTTTTAACTTTGGCCATTGCTTTGATGACCTTCTCAAAGACGTGCACTAGGTTAAATAAGCATGACCTGTCTTTGACAAAGTCAAACTAGGCTAGATTCAATGTCCGGAGGTTTCTCATGTTATTTTAGCAAGTCCATGATTAATCCTTCTCTGGCTTTACATATGAGACTAGGTAGACTTATGAGTCTGTAGTTATCCCAGTCCATGGATGACCTTCCCTTGTACAGAGAGATGACAGCTGCAGTGCTCAATTCACTAAGTTCAAAGTCTGTCTCGAGGCTACATTTAAATAATGACTCTAGTGGTCCTGTCAGGATGTGTTTCATGCCATTAATAAGGCATCCTGAAATATTATCAAGGCTATTGGCATAGTGTTTTGGCTATGGAGAGTGCCTTGAGGATCTGTTCTCCGTTAATAGTTCAGGGACATGTGGTTTCAGACATTTTTGTGGTTTTTGGGGAGAGTGGGGAAGTGGGGGATAAAACTAGAGATGAATTAGTCAGCCATTCAATTGACTGCATCTTTTGACTTCATTTACAATCAGTTTAGTAAATTGCTATGTATTTCTTTTGAGGCTGTGAACACAACTGAATAAGGCCTTGTAATTCTCCTCAGCATGGAAGGCTATTTTTACATCAAATTTTCTTTGGTAGTCTTGATTAGTCCCATGAGTTTCTTGCTTAGACTGATGAGGGAGTTTTTATCCTCTAGGGCATTACACTTCTTAATTTTTGTCATATTTTTTCCTTTTGTTATACAATCTATTGATGCAGAGCTTCCATCAGTATGGCTTGTTTTTTGATTTTGTCATGGCTTTTTCCTGGATGGGCACAGCTGTCTCAGTGCAGCTATTTACATGACTGTACTCATTTGGGACTGTGTATGATTCTCAGTTTATAGATGGTAGTTAAAGTCACCCATGCATATGGCATTTGGTTTATCAGGGAGTGATACCAGTACATTTAAGCAAAAGCTATGAGTTTTCTTGGTCATAAAGTGGTACCTATAGCTTGTAAAGATATGGGATATTGCCTATGGTGATGCAGAGAAGCTCAAGCAATTCATACTATTTGACCAGTCCTGAGGTGTGTTTCTTTTTGATGTAGATTGAGACACCTCCACCTTTTGTCCCTTCCTGTGCAGTAGCTAGTCTAAATGTGTTGAAGGCATTATAGCCCAGCACTGCTGTTGTGCTCTCCGTGGCTTTAAACCATGTCTCAGTAACTGCACAGACTTCTACTCTCTCTCTCTATCTCTCTCTCTCTCTCAAAGATCCTGCAGGGAGTGGAGTTTCTTGATTAGATTCCTGACATTGAGCAGTAACACCTTTGGATTATTTTTGTTTTTTGTTTTTTTTTCTATGTTGGTAGGTTTATTTGGCTGGTAATACCTTAAAAAAGTACTATGAAGAGTGACAAGGTTTTAGCCAGTATTCAGAAGCCTAGAGGGGACAGATATACATCATCTCCCTCAAAGCAGGGCTGTCTGTCAATATTATCCTCCTAGGCTGAAAATATTATACCCCCTTTGGATGACACCACAAGCTAAGCCAATAATTAAAGTCAATTATCTGCAGCTCATATTGTGGTATCTTCTTAGGAGAATGTGGAATGCTGCTTAATGCAAGGCTCATACTGCCCTGGGATTCATAATCCAAGAGTTCCATTATGTCTCTCGTCATATATTCCAGGGAGGTACTTCTCAGGTCATATATACTAACATGGACTATGTCCAAGTCATATTGGTAGTTGAGGCTTAATGATCTTACTTTGTGCGTGATCTGATGCATCCTGGCCCCGATAGGCAACTGGCCATGACTCTCTCCTTACTTAGCTTAGTGAGTGGAAATTCTGTGTGCCTTATAGACTTTGAAGATGAGATCACAAGAGATTTCTCTATTATGTGTAATAAGTTCATAGGTTCATAGGTTGGTACTAGGCTATCGGCCCTAGGGTCTATACAAGCCTAGCCATAACAATTCCCTGGCTATTTCTTCCCACAATATTTACTTCCCTGGACCCCTGTCTAACTGACATGATCCCCAAGGTGAATTTCCTATCTCCCATCCAATCGTCAAGGTTCCTTTTGAAGAGGGCCAAAGAGGCGCTGTGCTTGACATGTATGGGCAGTCTATTCCAGAGTCTGGGGAGTCTCTGGGTCAGGAACCTATCCCTCCAGCATGTTTTGTTCATTGTCATGACAAGGTTTAGATCCCTGGAACATGTGGCTCTGAGGGATTGGGATTTCTTTAAGTGTAGCATGTCCAACAGCACTGGGTTTGACATGGCCTTGTATGTTAAACAGAGATCGCCTCTGAGTAGATGATATGCGACAGAGTATAGGTGGAGTTTTTTTAGATGGTCAGCACAGGGCATCTGCTTTAGGCCTGTGATTCTTTTAGTGAGGCATTTATGTGGCCTTTCCAGTTGTTGCAGATGTCTTGAGAGGTACATACCAAACAGGGCATTGTATTCTATAATGGGTCTAATGAAGGATGAGAACATTGTCATTGTTGTTTTGGTAGAGTGCTTTTGAGGTTGCTGAGGATGCATTTTGTGAGTACCACATCTAGGAGGCCTTTGTGGTTTGGGAACACTGCATTTAAGAGCCACAAAATATGTGGGTCTATGTGTCAGGCCCATACTATGTGAGGTGGCTGTAGTGTGTACGTTTCTGACAACCTTTTTGGTATTATAAGTGCTTGTATGTGTGGGCCTTGCCTCCAGTGACTTTGCGTATCTACATCTCTCACATTCTGTATCGATTTGTTTAAGAATTGGGTGGCTGTCAGTAACCATAAGACTATTGCAACATAGCCTCAGGATGTCCATTTCCACCAAGCTGGCTGCAGAGATAGTGTAAAAGTTCATACGCGTGGTTACAGTCCTTTTTACTTGATCTAGACTGATGCTGTAATAGTATAATCAGGAGTATCTAAGACTAAACGTGCAGAGCAGTGCTTGTCAATTTGCAAACTAGTTGCTCTTTGTGCAGCTGAGTACTTAGGAAATTTCAGACATAATCTTATTGGGAAAACATTGATTCTAAGTCTGTGTCTCTACAGGGTCCTGAAAGCCACGTGTTGACTTTACAGAGGCAGAGAAGAGACTGACTAAACAGACAAAATATCACACTGGCCCATTAAAAAATGTTACTTGTAGACTTCCTGTGTGATTCCCAGCTCAGAACATACTAGGCTACATTCTACTGCCACTAGAGCACAGTCCCAAGCCTTCTTAATGTAAACCTACACAGGATGTACTGCAAAGAGGAGAACAGCAGAGCAAGCAACAAACTAACCAGGAAAACACACTATCTAAAATGACTACAGTGCAGAGAAAGCAACAAACTAACCAGGAAAACACACTATCTAAAATGACTACAGTGCAGAGAAAGCAACAAACTAACCAGGAAAACACACTATCTAAAATGACTACAGTGCAGAGAAAGCAACAAACTAACCAGGAAAACACACCATCTAAAATGACTACAGTGCAGAGAAAGCAACAAACTAACCAGGAAAACACACTATCTAAAATGACTACAGTGCAGAGCAAGCAACAAACTAACCAGGAAAACACACTATCTAAAATGACTACAGTGCAGAGAAAGCAACAAACTAACCAGGAAAACACACTATCTAAAATGACTACAGTGCAGAGAAAGCAACAAACTAACCAGGAAAACACACTATCTAAAATGACTACAGTGCAGAGAAAGCAACAAACTAACCAGGAAAACACACTATCTAAAATGACTACAGTGCAGAGAAAGCAACAAACTAACCAGGAAAACACACTATCTAAAATGACTACAGTGCAGAGAAAGCAACACTAAGGTCAGTGCAAGGCAATGACACTTTACAATGATAAAGTGTAGAAAAATACAATAAATAATATAGCAACAGCAAGCTCAAATAACTTAAACAGGTGCAACAGTTTGATCTAAAGTACTTATCTGTGCTAGATGGTACCAGAGTCAAGCCAAATATTCCAAATTAGTGGTGTTAATGGCAAGTGTTTGTTAGCACTGTGGAAATGAGCCCAGAGCCGTGCAAAAAGCACTGACTTTGATAAAATAGATATAAAGACATTAAATGTTGCATTTGAAAACAATTTATAAATGATATAAAAATTATAAATAATATTGTTTTGTAAATTTACTTTATAAAAAGAGATACACAATACATATGATTTACATTCAGCCTAGTTATACATAAAAGACCCTGTCAGATTTTTATTGTGCAATTTAAAAAATAAGTATTTGGTGAATATACTTGTTATTCTAGATGAAAACAATAATCAATAATACTTCTTAAACAAAAAAAGTATAATGTATAGAAAAATGTGAACGTCATAAATCTTAAAGAAGAATTATATAATACACCAGATATATAAAAACTATGAGCCAGAAATATGGTGTATTTAGAAGTAGACAATCCAGATTGCTAAAGCATTTACTAGTAGAAGCCTAAAAAATGATGTTTATAACTTTATATAATGTCAATAAAATAAATGTTACAGATGAAATAAATGTATACACTTGCTTCTTAAGTGATAATATAATGGCAGTCAAATTATTAACGCTTTCCATTCTTGGCCTATCTGATTTGTGTCAAGCTGTACACAAAATTCCTTTTCACTATAGATTTCAAACACCACCATCTTTTTCTTTTTGTTTAAACCAGGCTTAAACTGCACAAAACTTGTTGAATGCTGTGTTTAAATACTACAAAATATATCCTACAGGATGTGTTATTGTATGACCTTTTGGGAAAGTAGCATCATCAACAAAAAAGTGCAAGTCTGTTGTAGTAACTACTGCAGATGATTAATTTGTAGCCAGAAAGAGAACAAGGAACCAGGTATACAGTCCAATGGGATACCATTATGATACCTGTGGCTTTTCAATGCACTGAGCATGTGCATAATGTGACTGTTGCAATAAATTTCAAAATTCAGCAAAATCACTGTCATATATATCAGTTTTCTGTCGGGCAATTACAGCAATTAATTTAACTCTATACTTGTATGGTCGATTTTGGCTGTTTCGACTTGCTGTGTCAGCAAACAACTTAAGAGAATCCAATTTCCGGGGTCACCCTTGAAAAGCGATGCTTGCCAGCAAAACTATTTAAGAGTAAATGTGCTGAGTATATTGGATTAGGATTAAGACTACAGGTGTAGGAAGAAGACAATGAGTTATAAGAAATTATGAAGAGTGAAGAGTAAGATAGCAGAGCGAGAAGAAGACAGATGAATATGACAGCATGAGAAATATAATGTGGGCTGGGGTTACAGGGGGCTCACGTGTGTAGCACAGATGAGGAAATCTGATGACGGATGTATTTTTAAAAGTGGCCCTGTTCAAGAATTGCCTCACTACCACTACACTGCGGTAGACCACAGAGCCATTTAGTGTATATGAGTAATGAAAAAACAGCGTGCTAATATTACAGTAAAAAAAAAAATAGAAAATGGTTTCCTTATTGAAGGGAGGGGCATCTGGGGTTCTTTGCTTCAGTGGTGCAACTAGAAAAATAACAGAATGGCATTCTAAGGGGCCTAGGTTCAAGTCTCAGATGAAACTCAAATTATTCAGATAGCATTTGGTGCAGTACTTACCACAGGTACCTCCCAGCTCCAGAGCTGTAGTTTATTTCTGACCACTGATGACTGCATGGAGTATGGAAACTTGGAAACTCTACTCATATCTGTGCATTTTAAATGCTCCCTAGGTTTGTGCAGTCGACCTTTTGTACTCCCCAGTACATGAGCTCTGGGCTCTATGGGAATAATCTGGTTGATAAATTGTAACAAATAAATACATTTGCAAATGTTGGGTGTCTGACAGTATTTTTTGGTTTTGGTAAACATATAGTAGGTCATCCTCCTATATTCTGGAGCTCTGGGAAACTAAGTTGTGATTTTTGACTCATAATAGATTATTTTTTATTTATCTGCTTGCACTAGAAACAAAATTAAGTCATGCAAAACGTGTGCTTAGGACTTGTAGCAAGTAATTTGCTTAGCCCATAAGTAAATCTTTTAGTTTATATATATTAGTGGCATTCCACATTTCTCTGTTTGATGTTAGTTCTTTCAATAAGGTTCTGTAAGGACATGGCAGCAATGTAACATAACAAAGAAGACCTGTAGAGTTTATAAATAAGTGCAAGGTTTCAGCATCAGGAACAGAAGTGCACACTTTAGAAGCAAACATGAGACTTCTGTAACAAAATGAAGCTGAATATGCATAAATGACAAATCCAGAGCCTGATACTGATTTTACCAGAATGGGGAGACATGAGGAACTGGTGAGGTGAAATATATACAGAAGACCTGTTCTGGAATAAGCAATTTTGTTCCTCTAATTACGGAGAAGGAATTCATTGAGTGTTAGAAGAAGAGACATAATGTTTGATATTATGTACTTGTTGATTAATGACAAATAAAACATTTCAGCATTGTTTACTTTGAACTTTACAAAAGACTGATTGATTATAATAGTAATATTTTATTCAAAAGAAGCCTTAACAGAGGTAAGGTATCTGCAAGCTTGATACAGTTTTTTTCAATTTTTGGCAGCATACTTGAGCCAATCATTTCTTTTACAAAGGTTTACCATTAAGAATGAGATTAACAAAGCACCACACTTCATGACAGACAGACAGAGAATTTGACAGCAGCCTTCAATACAGTAGTATCATTAATGCATTTGTGAAATGAAATAAGTACAGCTTTGGTAAACTGGCCAAAATAGCTCTAGAAGCAGATTTGATCAGTTAGGAGAGGTTGGAGGAAAAACAGCTAAGTATAGGCCTCTGTATACTATTAAACACATCCCTTGGAACTCAATAGTGAGATTAAATTAAGATTTTGTATCTTTAAAATGAGTGTTCTTTTAATTACAGTATTTACAATTCAAAATCACACACACACACACACACACACACACACACACACACACACACACACACACACACACACACACACACACACACACACACACACACACACACACACACTGTCTGTCTGTCTGTCTGTCTCAGTTAAACAGGATTTTTCAGTAAGCATCAGTTAATCACACATACACACACACACACACACACACACACACACACACACACACGTACACACGCACACACATACATACACACACGGTTTGTCTGTTTGTCTGTCTCTCTCTCTCAGTTAAACAGGATTTTTCAGTAAGCATCAGGTAAAAGGGAGACATTAATTCTGGCTAAGGAACTCCTGGAGCTGTTTTTCTCATTTATCTGCAACTCACTCTTAAGCCAACATTGAAAATGCATATAAAGAAGTACAGGCTTATGAAAATGATATACAGCTAGTAAACAACTACACAATTTATGAAGCTGTTTTACTCTAGGCTGTAAATTAGGAAATCCTTAACTAGACTCATTTTTGATTGTCTTAAACTGAAACATTTCTTTTCCTAAAATGAAAGTCTCTTAATTTTTAATTATATTTCAGATACATATCTCCCTTTATTTATTTTCAGTCATTTTTCTAACTTGAAATTTATTTATGCTAAACAGCCTTGTTTGTGGAGGAATTAATGCAGGTTACTTAGCAGCAAAATGTATGCCTTCTTTGATGACAGTTTTGATGATGCCTTTAATGCTGCCTCACTGAAGAAGGAGCTAGATTTATGACAAACACAGCACAAGTGAAATGCATTTGAATATTGCACTCACAGCAGCAGGCTCATGGCTTATGTTAACAGTAACATACCGTTCTGCTTTGCTGTTTCATAGTCCTCTTTACAAACCAATCTCCCATCCTCCATGAGGTAAAACTCATCCCCTGTGGCAAGCTGGCGGCTACAGATGATACATGCAAAGCAGTGCAGATGATAAACAAAGTCCTGTGCTTTTCGGACCACCTGGGTTGGGGGGATGCCCTGCTGACATGCCGTACATTTGGTACCAAATCGCCTAAAACAAAAAAGAAAACATTGTTAGTATTATAGTCCATACAAATGGCTGTGCTGATTATCTTTAATATTTACATTCATTCTCCTTAGAAAATGGTCTGTGAGGGGTTTATGAAGCAACCATACATTTAGGAAAAGCTGCCTAATAAAACTATTGATTGTTAAAGGACTCCTGATTTGGACATTCTTCATCATACCAAATACAGCTGCCTGGTTGTAGTGACCTGTTACCCAGGTTATAAGAAAGCATTCACCAGAAGTATGGAGTATTCATTAAGACAATTAGTTTTGAATAAGTTGAAACAGAGACCTGATTTTTACTTTAATAACTTTTACATGCGTAGTTTCTCAAATCTGCACAAGTCATTTAAACTGACCAAATCCAATAAGTGACCCCTAAATGTTAGCAGTTCTGTGTAATGTCTCATATATTGTAACAATGAATCTATAACAAAAGCTAGAAGAACTATTTAAAATATTTTAAAAACAATTAATGAATCTTATTTCATCCAGTCCATCTGTTCTGGCTAATTGGATATGAATTACTTGTTGGATCTGATCCAGCCTTCTGCTAGTGCTCCTTGCCTCCCATAATTCTTCTGTGCCCTGACCACGATCAAATCTTATTTGCTGCCATTAGCAATCGGATGGATGTTCAAGCCTGGGGAGCTTACTACTCCTTTATTTGCTATTTTTCTGCATTTTTGCAACCTTTCCTTCACAATTTGTCTTTTTTTTGGTGTAATTAAAAAAAAAATATATATATATATATATATATATATATATATATATATATATAGGTCCCAATTACTTTGTTGAATGGTACTTTGGTTGACTGTTTAATCAACACAATTTCGCCAACTAAACAGATGGTCCATAGGCATGTGAGATTTGACAATCCCTGGGTAAGGGAATATATATACCCTTTTCCCTAGGTGCAATTTTAGAGTTAGGCTATAGAATTAGAAGACAGTGTGGGGGCACACCCCCTCCACATAGGGGATGCATGGGGGGCTTGTCCCACTGCAAAAAAATATACTTTATTTGTGTTTTTTTATTTTTAATGTTTTGCATATACTGAGATTAATTCTTGCTGCATGCATAGTAGGGTTTTGACCAGCATTTCAGGTAATGGAGAGGATGACTGACACTTCTGGAAAACATACAGAGCCTCCACTGATTCCAGCTTCACCCCATGACACCCTGCAATGGGTCCTTCAATCCACTCGTCAGACTTCCCAGGAGCAGAACAGAATGGAAATCCTCAAGGAACCACTGCTGGTTCAGTTTGAGTCCTCTGGGGATCTGGATCAGCCCTCTCTGATATTGCCATGAAAAGGACATGCAAGAGGAGGCACATGGACTCCCCTAAAGAGTCCCTAACTTCTGACACTGACTTGGATGAGTGAGAGGACTCTGCTAATCCCCTCCAGAAGATGCTACCTTTGGCTAAATCCTTGAAATGACGTACCAGAGGGGGATCCTTGCCCACTCTCAGGATGAGGATATGCTCTTTGAGGCTAATCATTCTGCTCCCTCTATCTCCTGCTAACCACCTTTTAGATTTGGCTGCCAGAAGGGCATGTCAGAAGACAGACTCCACCAAGCCTATTCTCCAGAAACCAGAAAAAAGTCTTTGACCCCCCCCCCCCTTCCCAAATACAGGCAGCACTAATCCAAATGCCCCCTAGTGGACTCCATAAATGTAGTTGCAGTAGTAAAATGAGAGCTGTCAGATGATGCAGCTGTTATCCATCTATCACCAAGGAGCTTAGTGCATTGGACAAAGTAGGATGCATGCTTACACTTTGGGTAGTTTTACCCTGAGAGCATTGAACTATGCAACTCACATAAACTACTTCCACAGTGATTTGGTAGAACAGGCTTTAGACACTTTGTGAAAACCACCACAGCTGAGTCGTGAAAGCAGATTGAAACTACCATGAGTGCCATACTGAACATTACCAACTTTCTTCATTCAGCTGTTACAAAACACAGCCAATGGAGCAGCTAAAGCAATGGGGACAGACATTACTTTGAGGAATCATGTCTGTCTTTGCCACTGTGACTTTGCAGATAATTTTAAGGCACCTTTCTCCAATGCCCACTATGGCAATTCTGTCCTCATCAGAACCAGTGTAAATGGCAGGTTATTGAGATGGGAGCAGGAAGATAAGCCACTGTCTGCCATATGTATCAGATCTGAGACCTCTCCAAGAACCTGTAATAAGAATCAGAAGGAGTGCAAGTCTTTATGGCTTAATAATCCCAAAAACAAACATTTGACTCCTCCTTGGACAGGGCTAGTAGAGGTGGCTCCTTCAATATATACCAATCAAGAGGTCATAGAGGTCTGCAAAACCAAGGATTTTAAGGCTCACTTTTGGATAAGTGGTCCCAATATATGTAAAGGCTTACCTGACTGCTCACCTCTGATGACAGTACACAGTACAGCTGGATTAGAGAGACATAATATCCAGACGCTATATCATACCCTTTTCTCAATTCCTTCCTCATCAGTCTCATACATTCCCAGGCACTCCACCTCACTAGAGAAAATGTGATAAAAAGAGAAATCATCATTCTTTTGGTAAAAGAAGCCATCAAAGACGTCCCACTAGATGAGAAAGGGTGCGGAATCTATTCAAGATTCATTTTAGTTTGAAAGAAAATCAAGGACCTTAGGCCAATCTTGGATTTTAGTGGCCTAAATTTTTATATCACAAAGACCCCTTTCAGAATGGTCATATTGCAAGTGATATTTCTCTACCTGAAAGCAAATGATTGGATGTACTGGACAGACCTCCAGAATACCTGCTTCCGCAACAAGATTACCAAAGCATCAAGGTAGTTTTGGTGCTTCTGGCTGTGAGCCAACCATTTCTAGTTTAGAGCTTTGCCCATTGGTCTCATTGCAGCCCTTTGGGTGATCACCAAGTGTATAGAAACCTACCTGAGACTCAGAGGGATCAACGTCTTTCCATACTTTAATGATTGGCTCCTCACTGCTACAACCAGAGAGTAACACAGAGAGATTACTTGCTTCAGCTCTGCTTAACTTTAAGTATCTCTGTCAAGTAAGACAAGTCACACCTAATATCAGCTTAGTTCATCCAATTCATAGGGTGCCATCTGGACAGATTAAACTACATTTTCAGTTTTCCTTCCAACAGGATTCAGTCCCTCAGAACTGTGATTTGACTCATATTAGATCAATACACTTCACTAGCCTCTATGGTACTCAGATTTCTTAGGCTGATGGTCTCTGCCAAAATCACCATCATTCATGCTTATTTCTACAAGAGAACATTACAATGGATGATCATTGTTCAGTGGTCCCAAATCTCAGCCCACCTCTCAGCTCTAAAATGTATAATACAATGAATTTGTGCTGCACCAACATGGTCAATGTTGCATACCATTGCCAAGCTGGACCTAGACACCTGTCTGTGGCCTGGAGCTGGCTGAGGGTCTGGTTAGGTATTAGAAAATAAAAAAAATAAATGCTCAGTTTTATTTTAGCCAATAATAAAAAATGTTCTATCTTAACTTTTTAAAGCAAAAGCAACATATCTTTGCATTCATATCATGGAGGAAGTTGTCAGCTCGAGTTAACAGCACATACTCACACAAACATGTCTGGGGAAGATGTCAGGGACTTTTGTCATAGCAGGCAAGCAGCAGAGAAATTTTGCAGCAGATCAACAAAAGTGTGTGTGTGTGTGTGTGTGTGTGTGTGTGTGTGTGTGTGTGTGCGCGTGTGTGCGTGCGTGCGTGCGTGTGTGTGTGTGTGTGTGTGTGTGTGTGTGTGTGTGTGTGTGTGTATAAAATGTCCAGAATCAAGCCTTGTACCTTAGGCACAAGAGGCAAGAACCTTAATCCAACTGCCAGAGCCTTTGGATTACAGTCAGTCAGTTTTTAGAGTTTCACAGTTTTTCTGGTTCGCAAAATGCATGTTGATGCAAAACCAGTTGCTCTGTTGTTCTATTAACTTTTGAAGTGATTTAGGGTAGTCTGCTCTTATCTGTCTCCAGTTTGGCAGAATATCTCTGATTTTGCCTCATATTTATACCCCGTCCTTGAGCAAGTCACTTAACCAGACAGTGCTTTGGGCCAACTGGAAATTTGGGCTAGGTTACTCAAAGGTCCCCTGAGCTGCAAGCTTAGTAACTACTATGAACTAGAGTAGTAGTGTGAAGGAAGGAAACCTGATTGTGTTATACAGAAGTATTGTCTTATGAGCCATGTTCTTTGAATATGATCCTTGGTTTCCATAATGTTATGAATGTGTTTATTATTTAGCTGTAAATAAATTCGACAACATGAAGTCTTTGAGTTTAATGTTAATATTTTGCCTATGGATACATTTTAGTTTATCTTGTTTTTTGCAGGCACACAAGTGTGAAATGCACTGCTTGGACTACAACAGTTTATCTGGTACGTAATGTAGATGGCACTAAATATACAGAACCAACTGATATTGCCAACATCCTGGCAGATAGGTTTAGTGCTAACTGTACCCCTCTCTCATCTCCTAAAGGGCCCATCTCTATAGCAGAAGAATGCAAAGTACCTATAATCACGGCTGCACAGGTAAAAACCACACTCTCCAAAGCCAAGAACATGCATCCATGAGACCTGACAACGTCCCAGGCTGCGTTCTACATGAACTACAAAATAAACTGGTACCCCACCTAAGCACCATGTTCAATCATAGCCTCACCTCAGGCTTTGTGCTCACTGAATGGTGCACAGCGACGGTTATCCCACTCCACAAAGGGGGAGCTACCACGGACCCTGGGAACTACTGCCCCATTAGCTAATGAGCCTGGTCTGCAAGGCCATGGAATGTATCATCATGGAACTTATAAACAAAGACATTGGTATTATCCAAACTCTGGACCCCACCCAGATCGGGTTTGTAAAAGGCAGATCATGTCTCCTAAACCTGATGGACTTCTTTGAAGCAGTCACCAAAGCCGTAGACAAGGGTAAGGTGGTTCACACAGCCTAACTAGATCTTGCCAAGGCTTTTGACACCATCCCCCACTCTGGAATTATAGATAAACTCACTAACCTAGGTATAAATCTATATGTAACAAGATGGGATGCCAACTGGCTCACTGACAGAACCCACACTGTGAAAGTAGCAGATTCCAAATCCGACTTCAGACCAGTGACAAGTGGAGTTTTCTCCTGTTTGGTATCTACTTTTCTGAAGTACAGGCTAACACAGAAGGTCTTTGGCTAATGAAATTTGCAGATGACTGCAAACTAGGAGACATAATCGAAACTCCTAACAATATGGACATCCTACAAAAGGGCCTCACTGAGACAGATGCCTGGTGTCAAAGTCATGGCCTCAAGTTCAATGCCAAAAAGTGCATTGTCATCCCCTTTGGTAAAAACTCTGTACCCATGAGCTACCACATAGGTGGTAGTCTACTTAACATCAAAAGTGTGATAAGAGACCTTGGGACACAGGTGGACAGTAGTCTCTCCTCTGATAATCACATTGCCTCAGTAGTCAGGAAATCCTTTTATGTGGCACACCTCATCACAAAAGGTTTCTCATCCAAAAAAAAAAGAGGTCATTGTTCCCCTCTACTCATCACTCATTAGACCCATTATAGAGTACAACGCCCCTTTTGGTATGTACCTCACAAGACATCTACAACAACTGGAAAGGCTGCAGAAATACCTCACAAAGAGGATTACCGGCCTTAAACAGATGCCCTATGCAGACCATCTCAAAAAACTCCAGCTTTACTCCGTTGCATATTGCCTACTCAGAGGCAATCTCTGCCTAATATACAAAGCTATGTCAAACCCAGAGCTGTTGGACATGCTCCACTTAAAGAAATCCCAATCCCTCCAAGCTACACGCTCTAGGGACCTAAACCTTGTCAGCACAATAAATAGGACATGCTGGAGGGATAGATTCCTGTCCCAGAGACTTTCCATACTCTGGAACAAACTACCTATCTATATCAAACAAATCTCCTCATTAGTACTCTTCCAAGAAAAATCTTGATAATTGGATGGGAAATAGGAAATTCACCCCGGGGATCACCTCTGTGGCTCTGCTTGACAGGGGCACAGGAAAATAATTTTCTTGGGTGGCGAAAGCCAGGGTACTTTTTTTGGCTAGGCTTATATAGGCCCTAGGGTCAATAGCCTAGTACCTACCTGTGAACCTATGAGTAAGGCTATAAGCTGTTAAAGAGCTGAGCCTTCATTTGTCATTTATGTGACTGCCAAGTCACTTCACCAGAGAGTAATCCTGGGCTGCTCCTGAAAGGGGACACATGTGTGCAGTAACTGTCCCAAGTCCTTTTAGCAAACACATTCTACATTTATATTGAATTCCTGCACCTTTCACATATACACTAAATAGTACTTCACTATATGCTATTTAAGTATGAATCCCAGCACATCTCTTGTAGTTTAATGGGTTTACAGATACATTTTCACTTAATATGAGTTTCAAGGGAACAGAATTTTATTGTTTGTCATGCTTAATCTGTTTTCAGTATGAGTGCTTTGTTTAGAAAATGGCTCTCAACAGTTTTAAATGAAACCCATATTTCTCTGATAACTGTAAACATAAAGAAGAAATAGTATGTACACTGATGGGTTTGAACAGTACTTATGGTAAATGGGGAGAGGTAGTCAGGGGCCTAATTTGTTACCCTGCATAAGGCCTCATTGTCCACAATCCAGCTCTGTTGACTCTTGGCTGTGTATACTGCAACAATACAGCATTATTAACAGTTCAAATAGGTCGGTCCTGTACTGACTGATGTAAGAGGATATAGCTATTCTTGATGACAGAGATGATAAGTGGAGGACAAAAAATTAGATGTAGGTCTTCTAAAGCATATAAGACCTCCCCTCACAAAAAAAGAACAGTATGCAATATGCATTAATGATTTTTGAATGACTTGTGGGTTGATGAGCAAAAGCTGTTGCAGCATTTATATTGTTTGCAATTGTTTTGCCAGTCATTGCACAAAAAATTAAATAATTCATTAATAGGCCTGAATTGTGTAATACAGTCTAAACCTGTTAAATTTTAATAATATAGTTTCCACTACCTTCTTTACAGCCTTCAGCAACCACAACAGGGTTGACATTTATCACATCATATAGTCAGCAATATTTGGAGTGATGATCAGAACCTTCTGATCTTTACCATTCATCATCTAGTCATTGTTGCATATTACTGTGGTAGAGTTTTCTGTACAAGATCGGATTATAAAGGATTTCAGCATTTAGTTAAAAACTGTTACACTGACAGTTAGCACAAAGGACTAAAGCTCCAACTTGTTAATAAGCTGCTTCTTCTGGCAAAGGTGCAGGGTTTGAAGCTGTCCACCTTCATTTACACACTGTGTGACACTAAGCAAGACACTTTGTCAGACAGAATTTTGTGCTAGGCTCCTTAATGGGCTTTAGGACTGCATGTCTAGTAACTATGAACGTGTAGTCATTGTTTGCCAGTCATTCCCTATTGCATTGCTGATCTAATTCATTCAATGTTATGGGGATATCACCAGCACACAACAATTTTAATATAACACAGTTAATTCATTCTTCAAGGGCAGCAGGCATTGCATTTGTAGATGAAGCACTGAAATACAAAATGGTTTGCAAGCAGCAACCTCTGCAACCTCTGCATTTGAAATCATTTTCTTCAGTATTGAATTATTCAAATGACATCTAGACTCTAGTTATGCAGAGAGTGTGCATATTGACTTAGCATATGTTATCAGGTAGTTAATATTTTTATGCTCTTATAAATACTCTTCTCTTTAAATTGCGCTATATATATGGCTGGATCTTATGGTCTCATGCCAGTGATCTTTATACAATTCAATGTAGCTCATCCAAATCTACAAATAAAGTACATGTAATTTATTTCTTCATAACAATGAGTGTACACAGTCAACTAAGTGTTGACAACTTCTGGTGGGGACGGGGGGCTCTTTGTGGATGAAAGCACCTTATGTTGTTATCATCTACATAGAGTGTGTGTGTGTGTGTGTGTGTGTGTGTGTGTGTGTGTGTGTGTGTGTGTGTGTGTGTGTGTGTGTGTGTGTGTGTGTGTGTATGTCTGTCTGTGTGTGTGAATTAATTTGCTGTACCTTGGCTACTGTGATGTCTGTGGATATAAGTGACTGACCCTGCTGGGCAGATAAAGATAAAGGTCATTAGTCTGTCTTTGCAGAACTAGTGTGCATTTGTGTAAAGCAAATGGGAATACATCACTAGGCTCTATTTCAAAGTAATGAACGGCCAACTTGTCAAATCCAATTCAGTCCATTGGCAAAACCCCAAACCCAAACAGCAAAAACAAAACATTTACAGGGGGGGGGCAAGCCCCCCTGCACCCCCCACATGAGGGCTGTGCCACCCATAACCCCTGCTAATTATATATACCAAGTGTGAAGCCACACTTCTGTGGGGGAAAAGGGCAAATTCCCTAATCCAATAAGGCACACAAGGCTGGAAACCCTACTCCCTAATCCCTACTGTACCACGATCTCAGTCAAAACAGTTTGAGGGACTGAATTGTCAATCATATGGTCTCAACCATAGGGGTTTCGACAATTCAGCCCTTTGATACTTTGAAATAGACCCCTTTACTAAGGCTATTTTTATCACAATTAGACATATGATATGTGTACAGTCAATAAAGTGGTCATAATTGAGTAAAGATAATGGCGGATTATGACAGCAGATTGAGTGGCCTTTTACAACTGAATTGTTCTGAAATGGGTATTTTTGTTATTATTGGTTCATACATTTTGTTTCATTGTTACTGAAAAAATTTCAAAACTACAAATGTAAAACACTCTAACAAATGTTGATGTATTAAACAAGAAATATAATTTAAAACAATGTGAATCAAAAAACACATGCATTTATGCATGGCCCCAAAAATGTGTGCAGGGGGCTCATGGTTAGAAAACATCCTGGAGTTCAAGGTACATTTAATCTGCCACTGACCAGATGAATTTTCAATGAATGTGAGTTTCAAATGAAAAAAATTTACGGTTACTCATGCTAAGTCTATTTTCAGTGTGAGACTAATTTGTTTTGTTTAGCAAATGGCTATCAGTGTTTGTGCCATAAAATTAGAAATAAAATTATTTAAATTAAATCCAAATCTTTGTAATCACTGTAAAAGTGAAGAAGAAAACTGCATGCAAACTGCCAGGTTTGAACAGTGTTTATGGTAATTTTGGAGAGACAGTCAAATAATGGGACTCTGGAATGGCTACGGGGGGGGGGGGGACTCTGATCCATTACCCTGCCTAGGGCCCCATAAGGCCATGATCTGGTGCTAGCTGGACATAATCTCCAGATCCAGAGCTTCTTTTGGAGCTACAGTTCTCAAAGGTATCCTGTCATGATGCCGCCCAGTAAATCAGGTAGCTTGAGATTCTGTCCCATAATTCAGATAAGTTGTCCCTTTTCCTAAGGGCCTGGAAGACCAGTCTGAGTAGCATGGCATATTAAAGCATAGCATAGCATTTTGTTCCTCTGGTTCTTTTACCATTAGACGGCAAACTCAGTCTGAGGCCATCGGGGTGCAAAGGAATTATGGCAGTTTTTTTCCTAGAGGAACTTGAGACAGAGAATACTAACAGAAGGCTGGATCAGATCCAAAAATGATCCATATCCCATTAGTAATATCATACAGACAATGATGAAAAAGATGATCCATCATTATAGTAAGTATATAACTTCTGTTTTCTTTAACATTCTTAATAAAAAAGCTGAGCACAACTTTTTACTTCTGTGTATCTTCCAATATTTTTATTTAAAGTACATAATCACGTCATGTCCAACTACTGCAGTTCATGAACTTAGAGTTGATCTGATTGCATCATCTACACTTTACATTGTTCAAGCATGGTTCTGCCATCATTCACTTAGATGGAAAACCCAGCTGGCACTAATTGCCATCAACTGACCCTCCTACATTCCCCGATTGTGAAAAATAAAATAAAAATAAAATAAGGGAGCATAAGTCTGCACTTCTTTTACCAACACAAAAGTGAATAAACATAATAGCCTTAGGAGAGACAGAGCAGATGAATGAATTATTAGAGAAGTCATGCTTTTAACTAGAAAACATATTCCTTGGGTGCTTCTTACATAAGAAGGTGTCCAGACGGATGATGGTAGAACTAATACTGGGGAAACACCTTGGAATCATTATTGTAGCCTATTACCTGTCACCTTCACAAGGTCATAAAATATTAACTATTACTATACCAATATGCATTGTTTTAGCCCCAGCTTCATTCTCTGTATATGATTTAGTACTTAAATTGTATAATTTCAGTGGCTTAATTTATATATGTCATTTTTTTCCACAGGTATGGTATTTGTTAATACAAGATGTTTTTTACTATATTGTGTTTATAAGCAAATACTAGCTAAATGTGTAACATAATACATTAATATAAAAAAGAAAAATAATAAACCAAAAAGCCCGACTGTCTCACAAAGTAATACATTTATTAGATAAACTGCAACATTGCAAAGCTTTCGAGTATAAGACTCTTTCTCAATGCAACAGTTAAAACAAAAATTCAGCATTTATATGACAATTTAAAATCACAGTCAGCCAACCAATCAAAACAAATTAATTCAGTAAAAGTTAACCCTTTAATCATCAATAAAACCACATGACATTAGTGGAAAAAAATCAGTTCCCACTAATTACCACATTGATGGGGGCCCACTGAACACTGAAGGTGTTATAAGAGATCTGGGGATACAGGTTGACAGCAAACTCTCCTTCGATCACCACATTGCCACTGTGGTCAGAAAGTCCTTCTATGTGGCACATCTCATTACCAAGGGTTTTGCATCCAGGAAGCAAGAGGTCATCATCTCTCTCTACTCTTCCCTCATTAGGCCAGTCATCGAGTATAATGCCCCATTTGGCATGTACCTCACTAGACACATGCAACAACTGGAAAGGCCACAAAAGTACCTCACAAACAGGATCCTAGGCCTTAAACACATGTCCTACATGGACAGACTCAAAAAACTCCAGCTATTCTCTGTCTCATATCGTCTACTAAGATGCGATCTTTGCTTGACTTACAAAGCCATGTCTGACCCAGCTCTGTTAGAAATGCTGCAGCTAAAGAAATCTCAATCCCTCCACACCACATGCTCCAGAGACCTCAACCTCATTACCACAATCAACAGAACATGCTGGAGAGACTGGTTCATAACCCAGAGACTGCCCATGCTCTGGAATAGACTTCCCATACATCACAAGCAGAGCACCTCACTGGCCCTCTTCAACAGAAATCTTGATGAGTGGATGGGAAATAGAAAGTTAACCCCTGGGATCACTCCAGTGGCTCTACTTGATAGAGGCACTGGGAACTAACGTCGGGTGGCACAAAGCCAGGGCACATCTATGGGCTAGGGTTGTAAAGGCTCCAGGGCCATTTGCCTAGTACACACCTATGAATCTTTGAACCTATATAAGAACAATATAAAAATTTTCATACGGCATTAATTAATACAATGTTTTAACCTAAGTATAGGCTTAATACTATTTGTCGTATTTAAACCAGGTGGGGCATCTGTCCTAAAATAATGTATCCATCTATATTCCACTGCGTCTGTAACAGTAACAATATCCCCACCCCTATGATTCAAGTCTATCTTTTGTAGCACTCTAAACTTAAAGAAATGTTCATTTCCATAACATTGAATGTGCTTATATAAAGCATTTGTGTCTAATTTTCTACGTATCTCTGACATATGTGATACTACCTGTCTTTTAGCTTATTATTCATTTTACCCATATAGAAGCTTGAACATTTCCCATAATTAGCAAGGTAAATCACATTTTCAGTGTGACAAGTAGCAAATGTTTTAAAAACAAAATTATTTTTAGAAATTGGGTGCATAAATTCTACATCAGTGTTTATATACTTACAAAAGCTACAGTTATAGTAGGGAATCTTACTCACTATGTTTTGATTTTGTCTATTGCACTTAAAATCTTTGTAACACAGCAATTGCTTCAGGTTTTATCCTTTTTATATACAAAACATGGTCTTTCTGTAATAATCGTACAAGGTTCATTATCTGAGCGTAATATAGTCCAATTTTTCTCTATAATATTCTTTATTTATTGTGTATGCCTATTATATTTTGTAATATAGCTAAGAAACCAAGTCCTATTAGCCATTACATCTTTATATTATTAACAATAGGTTGCTTGTTACACAAATATGGACAAGCCATTCTATCACGTTCAGAGACCACATATTTGATATACTCAACTAAAGTGATATCATACCCTCTAGAGTGAAAGTCATTTGCCACCTGTTCTAATCCCTTTCTGAACCCTTCTTCTCCAGTAGTTAACCTGCTAGCATGTAGAATTTAACTTTTCACAACTCATTTATAAACATGTCGGGGGTACATGCTATTAGCATGAACATATCTAGTCATCTGAACATTTTTTTCTGTATATCAATGTATGCAGCTCCTCAATTACAGTACATAATGTAATAGCCAAAAAATTAATAGTTTGTTTTGAAAACTTTAAATTGAACTCAAGAAATGCTGTGGTTTCATGTAATTCTTGCACAAAGGTTTCTAAGGATCTACTATCACCCTCTCAAAGAAGGAAGATGTTATCCTTGAACCTTTTGTAAAATTTTACCTGCCTTCTCTTAAAAGTAACACAATGTAGTTAAATGATAAATATAAAGTTCTTCCCACCTTGTTAGTACTACATTAGCATAACTGTTTGCCACTAGGGTTCCCATAGCCACTCCCAGTAACTGGTGATAGTAAACCTCTCCAAAGGAAAATACATTGTTTTCCGATACTATCTCTAACATAGAGCAAATAGATGAGATTTTACTTGGCAAATAGTCACTATGATGAACGAACAGCTCTCTTACATACTGAATACCAATATCATTAGGAATAATAGTAAACAGGGATTTAATATCCATTGTCACTAGTAAAATACCATTTATCTGATTGGGACTCAGATGGCTTTTCAGAGCAACACGAAAATCACTGGTATCTCTTATAAAACTGTTACTAAATCATAATATTGGTTTCAGTTGCTGTTCAAGATATTTTGATATAGCTGTAGTTACCCATTTCCGGGTCTATATTAAATCACGAACACTTAGAAAAAGCGAACACTGATTTATTAGCCCCATGTAAGCAAAAGCTTACAATCCAGAACACTTAGAACAGTGTTTTCTTTTTTGTTCCAAAAAAGAAAAAGAAAAAAAAAACTTTAAAAGATTACATAAAGTAGGGGGCTTTTGCCCCTCCCACCCCCCCTACTTAAATATACCAACTCTGAGATCGCACTACAGTGACACAAATGGCAAAATAACGAAGGTGGCCAAGCGATTTCTTTCCCAGGAAAAGAATTCGCTTATATGCCATTTCGGTATTTTGCCGTTTCGTGCTTTCAGGTTCGATCCAGACACATTTGAAAGAATGCGTCTTCGATCACATACTAGGGAATCCCATTTTCCTCCAGATACTATAGGTCTCATGGGAGAGGAGGATAAGTGCTTATGTATTTTGGGAAGGTCATATATTATAGGGCAGATAGGGTGAGGAGTATATAAATAATTATACAAGTCTGGTGTGATTGTACCTTCCATCAAACAACCACACAAAAATGATTTTACCCTACAAATTATGCTATTTAAATCATTTATATTAATTCTTTTGAAAGTATTATTGTCTTCCAACAGTTGTAATATAAGCTGATTGTATTTTATTACATCCATTATTACAGTTTTAATCCCTTTATCTGCCTGCTTTATAACTACATCATTTCTAAGACATAAATTAAGTAATGCTTTCCTTTCATCATCGTTAAAATAATTGTCATCCTTTTTCTTAAAAAACAACTCATAAATATCATATTCACACATTAAAAAAAAATTAACTGTAGAAGAGCTGTTAGGTATAAAGGTACTGGCTGTCTTCAATGCCCCATCATAACAAGCACTCTCATTTCTAAACATAAGTTTCAAGTCCAAATTTCTCACAAATAATCGAAGGTCAGTTAAACAGTGATTCAAGCATCCATGCTTTGATTGAATAAATGTTAAGCCTCTATCCAGAACTTTCATTTCAGCCTCTTGGAACTGTACACTAGATAAATTAACCACAGTATGTCCAACAACATTTAATTCTTTTTGTTACGAGTTACTGGTCCTACCTTTATAGGTGTATTTGGTCCCATCTGCATTGGCGTGGCTGGTTCTCTGCTCAGTCCCCTCTTCTGATTCTTCCTCTGCTCACAGATCTCACTGGGTGCTGTATCTGTATTGGGAGATTCAGTTGTACTTTGTTCTTCCCTAAAAAAACAGTATTTTTTGGTCTTGCACCTTCCTTTTCATATAATCCACTTTCTTTTGTAGTCTTTTCTACTCTCACTGTTTCAGTAGAAGTAGCAAAACATGAATCTTCCATTGCACGCCTATTTTCTAATAGAACATTACTTTCACAAACAGAGAAAGAGTCCAAAGCATTAACTGCTTCCCCTATATGCACTGGGACATCGCTGATGTCATCATGATCTACCGTTGCAGTAGCTGCACCAGAAAGAATAGTTGAATTTTGAATCACAGAAAGTTGATTTACTCATTTTTCAGAGAAATTATGGTACTGATTTTCAGTCTTTAGCCAGGAGAATACATGACCATTTTTAAAGTAATTTAAGTCTTTGATAATTTTACATTTTTTTCATAGCAATCAGAGAATTCTCAAAACTTTTTAAACTGTCTAACATACCTTGATATTCTGTCAGCATAGAGTTAAAATCAGCTGAATTTACAATACTGTGTATCTGCTTATCGATCTCTGAGATGAGTTCAGCTTCATCATTAGTGAAGCGTTCATTCATCAGAATCATATAGATAGCACTCACTTGTAAATTCAATTCTTGCCATTTTTTCAGCAAGTCAGGATATTTATTACCATAAGTAGGCATTTTAGTCACTCTAAGCCCCCTTGGTATAATACCCATTTCAAGGTAAGCTGTGAATGTTAGCCTCTGCCATTGTAATTTCTTATACCGTTCAACAGTGGACTCTAATGAGAGTAGCTTCTTTAAAATTTCATCCCTATTAGTATTCGGGGAACTGCTGGTAACTTCATCAGATGTCCTAATAGATGAAGACATTAGAAGAAATAGGTTTTCTCCCACCGTTAAAAAGCTGTGGAGTTGACTATTACTCATAGTCACAGTCCCAGTATGAATAAATAAGCTGGCTGGTAACTATAAGTCTGTGAGGTGTGCTGAATATCCAAAGAGACCAACAAAAATATCCAAAAATGAGATGACCAGCTAAATGGACTATATGGTAAAACTGAAACAGAAAAACAATAAACCAAAAAGACCGACCGACTCACCAAGTGATAAATTTATTCGATAAACTGCAACACTGCAAAACTTTCAAGTATAAGACTCTTTCTCAATGCAACAGTTAAAAACATCAGTTCAGCAATTATATAACAATTTAAAATCACAGCCAGCCTACCAATTGAAACTAATTAATTCAGTAAAAGTTAACCCTTTAATCACCAATAAAACCACATGACATAAAAAACAATATAAGAACAATATAAAAATTCTCATACAGCATGAAATAATAGAATGTTTTAACTTAAGTATAGGCTTAATACTATTTATCATATTTAAACCAGGTGGGGCATCTGCCCTAAAATAATTTATCCATCTGTATTCCACTGCTTCTGTAACACTAACAATATTCCCGACCCTATGATTCAAGCCTATCTTTTGTAGCACTCTAAACTTAAAGAAATGTTCATTTCCTAAACATTGAATGTGCTTATATAAAGCATTTGTATCTAATTTTCTATGTATCTCCGACAGATGTGATGCTATCCTATCTTTTAGCTTACTTACTTACTTTTACAGAATGCAGATGGATAAACTAGCCCTCTTATTTTTCTTTTCTGTCCATTTGGATTATCATATATCCTAGTAGTACAACCTCACTGTCATGACACTCTATGTACCACATGTTTACAGCTAAAGCAATATACAGATTTTCTAAACTATCACTTTAGTAGCACTTTAGTCAGATTTGAGAATTTGTAGACTTGCTTCCAAGTGCCAATAGCCTTTTAAGAGCCATACTGTTTGTGTGTCTGTGCGTGTCTGTGTGCGTGTCTGTGTGTGTGCGTGTGCGTGTGTGTGTGTGTGTGTGTGTGTGTGTGTGTGTGTGTGTGTGTGTGTGTGTGCGTGTGTGTGTGTTCCCATAGTCTTCTTGTCTCCTGAAACATCCGCACTATTCATAATAAATTCAATGCTTATTGTCCTGCTATAGGCATCAGCATTGGGTGGAGGGGGTATCATTTATTTGTTCGATGAAGTGATATTCTTGTGTTCTGTATAGCACTATTCCACAGTTTTTTCATACTGAGTTTAAGCCCATGGTCAGTGCACCAAGTATTGGCATGGTTTAATCCTTTTTTCAGGATGTGGGTGTCAGCAGATGGGTTTCAACAGCTCCATGTTTGCAGTCATAAGACCTTTGATGTCAGTTTGGACAACAGAAAAGTACATACCAAAGAAGAGAGGGCCTGGCCCAGCACAAAGCCCTGTGTAACACCACTAGTGATGATGTTTTTTAAAGAAATAGTATTACTAACCCTCACAATGTGAGTTCTATCTGAGAACTGGTAGGACAGCCAATGGATTATGCAGGGGCTATTATTTCAGTTGGTGAACTTATCTGCAAATCCACAGTGAGGGGAAGTGTTGAAGGCCTTAGCCAGGTACAGGTAGGCAGAATGGACAGACTGTCTAGGAAACCTATAACTTTTCTGAAGAAGTTTACAGGATTGGATAAGCAGAATCTTCCACTGACAAAGCCAAACTGATGGTTCAAGAGATTGTATGTTACTGATCTCATTGTTTCAGTGCTCAATTATAACTTGTTTCATTACCTTATAAATAATACTGATAAGAGTAATTGGTCTATAGTGATTTGACCTCTCTTGTAGAGGGCACCACTGCAGCTGTTCTCCAGGCATTGGGTATGCACTCCATGGAGAGGTTCAGGTTGAACAGATTAATGAGAAGTTCATTAAGGCTGTTTTTAGTTCTAACTGGAACAATCTGGAATATTATCAGGATCCATGTATCCTTTATTTTGGGGGTTAGAAAGAATGGATAGGACGTGTTCAAACATGATTTTAGAGGAAGTTAAAGAATGTAGAGTGATGGGGGGAACATGGGGGGGGGGCAGGGAAAAACTTGAACTCTGTGCAATAGTTGATGTTACATCTGTATTTTCTAACATATTTAGAAAAGGTCTTGTGATTTCCCTTGGAGGATGTGCCACTATTTAATTCATAGCTAGCCTTGTCGTTTTGATGGTATGTTTGAGATCTTTAGAGGGCTGGTTTAAATTCTTTTATGTAGTGTGAGGACTGGAACTTGTTGCTTTAGGACTGGATTGATATCGTTGCTTCTATAATTCTACCATAAGCATTTGTTTTTGAATTTACCATCATACTTTTGATAGATAGGGACAGATGCCTTAATGATATCATTTAGATGAGTGCAGAGGTATGACAGATGGACCTCAGGGTGGAGCGGGTCTTTTGAATATACTTATGTCAACAGAACATGATGAGAAGTTGGCAACTGAAAAGTCATTGAATATCATAGACTGATTATATCAGTTTAGTGCTAAGAGAGAATGTAATAGCCTGGTGCTCAGATTTAATCAAGGAGGAAGTGACGTTTGGTTGGGAGCAAAAAGAGATGATGTTAGTAAGAATGAGATCTAGGCGATTTGGGCATCTAGTAGTGACAACGCCCATTTGATTCAGGGAGTTGGCATTAACAATGTTTAAGAATCATTGTGCATATTTGCAGTTAGGTGGTTAGTCTGACAATTGGTAGACATCATACCTCTCAACCTCTTAGTCCAAGAAATCTAGACAAAGCCTGACATAATGGGGGAACAAAGGGCCAGAAGCAGTGACACTTTATATTGCTCTCACAAACCTAGGAAGTTACTAGAATAACAGGATTTGTGTCAACATGCATTTTCTGAAGGATAGGAAGCCTGATACTCAAATGCATGTCATTATCTAGTGACTTTAATCCTTAGATCATCCCAGTGATTTGTCAAAAAACATAATTTTTATGAGGAACAGACCAAAATATGAGGCAAAAACCTGGACATTCTGCGAAAATTTGTACAGTTGAGAGGTATGGAGGTAGTTGAAGTCTCCTAGAATAGTTATATTGGGTTTAAAATGCACTTTTTCAAAACAACATCCACATCAACAAATACTGCCACATTTCATTTGGCCTCAACTTCTAAATCACATCAGGCAAGCCACTGCAAACCCAAAATTCTGGTCACTGGGGGACTCCAATGTGAGATATACTGATGTCCCTCTCACCAGGCTGAGTAAAGACAAACTCATGGTCATTTGCTTATCAGGGGTAAGGATCCACCAGAGTACACAAACACTCAGTTCATTGAACCCCAAGTACAGTATGACTGTCATTGTCCATGTGGGTGTATATGACTTGAGATGTACCTCTGTAGTCTATATGAAGAGAGACCTGATGGAGCTCTTGGAATGTGTCTCCTAGGCTGGTATGAGCTTAGCACTGAGTGGCATTCTACCTTCTCCACTGATGATACCACAATACAAACAAAAGACGACTGACTTTACTAATTGGCTTAGTTTCTGTTGTCATTTTAAGGGGGTGCAATATTTGTCAGCATGGAAGAGATGGACAACAGAAGACCATGCCACTTTTCCAGGTATGCTCTGTGCCTCTCCCCTCTAGGCTTTTGTATATTAGCTAAATCATTATCATCCCTATAGTGCCTTTTTTAGGCAATGCCAAACTGACAATCCATCCAACATAGCAAATCAAAACCCAGAAAATCTAAAGGTGGTACCGCTCAATGCCAGACGTTTAAACAGGAAACTCTTCTCTCTACAAGCTTTCCTTACTCTAGAGAATGCTGACATCTGTGCAGTCACTGAGACACGGTTCAAAACCTTGGAGAGCATCCTAGCCGTGCAAGGCTATAATGCCTTCCACAGATTTAGACCAACCACTACATGAGCAGGTACTAAAGGTAGAGGTTTCCCAATTTACATCAAAAATAAATGTACTTCCAGGCTGGTCAAACAGAATGATGCACTTGAGCTTCTCCATGTTCAAATCACCGTAGGCAAAAATCTTATGCCACTCCCTTGCAAGCTATAGGTCTACCTGTCTCACCCAAGAAAGCCATAACACATATTTAAGGTTACTGGGTACACTCACCATCCAATGCAATACCATATTCATGGGTGATTTTAATTACTCCACTATTAACTGGGAATCATATATGACACCAAACATGCAGGCACAAAGATTCCTGGACTTTGTAAACACAAACTCCCTGGACCAGATTGTGAGTACTCTGACTAGGGGCACAAATGTGCTGGATCTGGTCCTCACTTATATGTGTAAGTGCTGCAAAGCCCTTATTGCAATGTCCCCTCTGGTAAGGTCAGACTACAAAACAGTCTCCTTTGAAGTAAAACATACCCGGAACCCCAGTTAACTCTGGAATGTTCAGGAACTACTGCAAGGCTAACTTCCTATTATTAAGTAATAACCTGGCAAAATTTCAAGCCTCCTTAAACCCTAAGAACACTTGTGCCTATGCAAAATTGTTAACAGAAACCCTATATAAGCATGTTAATAGCTGCATAGAGGCAACTGTACCAACCAGGAATAAGCACATAACTAACTTAAAAAACAAGCCACCCTGCTGGGATCACATCATTAGGCATTATGACAGAAAGAAACAAATCATGACAAAAATAAGGAAGTGTAGCACCCACCAGGATAAAAGTGCTCTCATTAAACAAAATAAACAAATCAGAGGACAAATAAAGTCTAGCAAAGCCAGATTTGAGATAAATCTGGCCTCCCAGGCCAAGAAAAACCACAAGGCATTCTTTAGCTATTTCTGTAACCTCAAAGGCAATATACAATTGTGTGCAGAGCTCATTGTTAATGGAGCCACCTACACTGAGCCAGAAGATATAGCAAACCTACTGGCCAAAAAATTCAACTCTAACTTTATCCCCACCTCCCCATCCTGTCCTCAGGAAATACCATAAAATATAACTCTCCAAACTATCACTAGGTATCAGGTACTCAATGATCCATCTAAGGCCAAGAACACAGTATCAATGGGCCATGACAATATCCCAAGCTGTTTTCTAAATTAATTGAAAAATGACATATCAGGCCATCTGGAATCACTATTTAACTTTAGCCTCTAAACAGCTTCATGCCTCATGAATGGAGAATGGCAACTGTTATCCTTCTGCACAGAGGCAGGCCATCTACAGATCCTGGAAATTACAGAACCATAAGTCTCACTAATCTCATATGCAAAGCCATAGAAAGAATTATCATGGAAATGATCAGTAATGACATAGGTAACCTCCAGACACTGGATCCAACCCACTTTGTGTTTTTCAAGGGCAAATAATGCCTACACAACATGGTGGACTTCTTTGGGGTTGAGGTTTAGCAAAAATGGTTAAGGTGTTTTCTTCACAGGAAAGAGGTACAGGATTTGAATCTTCCTAAGGATAATTTGCTAGGCTTAAAATGGTCCACAGGCAGCTAGCCTAGTGCTTACCTATGAACCTAAGAAATAAAGCAATGAATGAGGGCAAAATGGTCCACGCTGCCTACCTTGACCTGGCCAAGGCATTGGATACATTACCCAACTCAGGCATTGTTGGTAAACTCAAGGAGTTACATATAAACCTTTATGTCACCCAGTGAATAGCCAGGTGGCTCACAGACAGGACTCAAGAAGTTAGAATTTGGAAGTTCACCTCTAGAAAGATGCCAGTCACCAGTGGAGTACCTCAAGCATTAGCCCTGAGACAGCTCCTTTTTAGCACCTACTTCACTGACATCAAGGCCAATGTCAAGAGCTCCTGGCTGACCAAAATTGCAGATGATTGCAAATTAGGAACAGTCATAGAATCCCCAACTGATACTAATGTTCTCCAAGAAGGGCTGTCAGAGATAAATAACTTGCGTCAGGGCCATGAACTAAAACTAAATGTCAAAAAATACATAATAGTATCCTTTGGGACATTGGCCACCCCTTTTGACTACCATATTGACAACACACTCCTAAGAGTCAACTCGGTAGTCAAGGACTTAGTGACACATGTAGACCGTAATCTAGTCTTCAACCATCACGTGTCTACAGTAGTGAGGCAATCATTCTGTGTTCTGCAACTTTTAAACAAATGTATGACATCTAGGTCCAAGGAGGTCATTGTTCCACTGTATTCAGCATTCATCAGCTCTATCATTGAATACAATGTCCCCTTTGGTATGTACCTAACCAGACATGTTAAACAATTGGAATATCCACAGTGGTTCCTCACTAAAAGAATATGGGGTGTAAATAATGTGTCCTATGCCTCGAAGCCCTATCCCTGTACTCTGTCTTCTACATGCTGTTGAAGGGAGGTCTATGCCTGACATACAAAGCATCTTTGGACCCCACTCTGATGGACCTCCTTCTTATCCGCACAAAATTCAGCACCAGAATTACCTGTTCTAAAGAGTTAAACCTCGCCTGTAATATAAATAGGACTTGCTGTAGAGACAGGTATATTTCCCAGAGACTACCCCTTCTCTGGATCAGGCTCCCCAACCATCTGAAGCAGAGTTCCTCCCTAACCTAATTCAAGTGTAACTTGGCAAATGGATGAGGAACCGGAAATTCACTCCTGATTTGGCACCTATGTCACTAATGGACACAGGTAGTCTGTAAATATTTCATCTCTCAGGCCCCTGATTGCAAATGTTTCATCTTCCAAGCCCCTGGTTATATTACAAAGGATACCAGAACTTGTTAGAGATTTGGGATTCATAGCTAGGCCTAAAAATGCCCCAGTGGTCATTAACCTAGTACAGACCTATGAACCTACGGACAGGTATATTTTTCTGTTGTTTTAGGTAGATATCATGGTCTGCAGGGAACAGAGAGGGGGGTATGTAGTTGACAATAATATGGTAACTGGATTTATTTATTGACACTAGAATTTTTAAAAGTTCCATGTTGGATTCATGTTGAATTTGATGTGAGGTAATGAGATTGCAGAAAACAATGGATACACCCCAGCCATGCCCAGAGAGTCTGAACAAATTATATTCATTTAACCCACATAAAGAGGGAGTCATTTAATGGCATTCAGCCTAAGTTTTGTTAATTATACATATATGTATGAGTTTAAGAGTTTGGATGGACATAAGGTTGGATATTCTTTGTTTAGATTCCTAAAACTTGAGCAGTGCAAAGGTGATGTAGACTAGATTAGAATTAGGCTGGAAGATTTAGGAGACTGACTCTGCCTACATGAGGGGGAAAATTTAGTAATTCAGAAATAAAACAAGCAAGAACTGAAGAACAGTTTTATAAACTCAGTTCCAATGGACCCAGGTGACCCAAGTTCTAGCAATGACTCAGGTACCTGCTGAAGCTGGCACTGGGCTGGACAGAAGTGGCAAGACTTAGCTGTCTCACCTCTCTGTGGGAGAGGGTGTGGGAGTGTATGTCTGGCACGCACATTCAAGTGAATGAATCCCCATGGAGAAAAAGCTTCAGGGGAAGAAGGATGGTTGTTCTGAGGTGTAATGTTATTTATGTAAGCTGGTGTTATACCCTTGCTGATGCCCACTGAATGCCAACCACTGGGCATTTTACTGTGCCTGCATAGTAGGAAATTGGATGCAAGAGACAAAATGCACCACCCTGATGGCTGCCTCAGTGATGCCTCCTCTCAGTCATCTCTCACCATGGTGATTGGAAAGAAATGGGCAGCCAAGACAGAGGGTCTGATAGTCAGCAGGCAGGGGGGTACAAAGGTTAAAAAAGCAGTATAAAACAGATAAAACAGATAATATAAGAATTAAAATGCTAAAACAGTACTGTAGTACAGCAACGCTTGAAGTATAGTATCCCAACAGTAGTGCAAAAAACAAAATAAAATATATAAGGGCAGTAGAACAATACTATAATGCAGATAACCAGTAACATACGCAATAAACTGTGGTGTAATAGAGTAAGTACATTAGCAGACTGTGGTGGGAAAATATTACCCATAAGTTGTAGCGGTGCAGGAAAGAGTTGCCTGATTTGAATTTCCTGGACTAGATCAGTGAAGAAAAGAGGCTGCTAGCTAATCCGTAGTTAATGCTGTCTCACAACTGTGCATCATGTAACGTGTCAGCTCCCAAATGAAAAGTGGGCTTGATATTAGAAGTCTTCTGTAGTTCAGACACTGCTCAGTGCCGTTTTCAGCAGCTCAGTACAAAAGAGCAAGAAGCCACACAGCATTCCTAATTTAACTCATTAACACCGCTGAGTTAGGGACCACTATCAGCTTACACCCACATCCTAACAATCCAAAGGTCCTCTCCTTGTACTTCAGGTTCATGGTGGTGCAGTGGTTAGCATTGCTGCCTCACAACACGTTCTCCGGTTCTATCCTCAGCTGGGATGCCTTTTGTGCAGTGTCTGCATGTCTTCCCTGTGGTCGTGTGGGTTTCCTCTGGGTGCTCTGATTTCCTCCCACATCCCAAAGACATGCTGTAGGTGGACTGGACACTCTAAATTGGCCCTAGGTGTGAGTGCATGTGTGCCTTCTGTAGAAGGTTGGGTGCTGGGCTGGAAACTTGACACTGTAAAACTCCACTGCCAATCAAGAGTGGACAGGTGATCCGCTGTGGTGACCCCTAACTGGGAAAAGCTGAAAGAAGAAGTTAATGCAGCTTGTAGAAGCTCAGAATATCATGGAGCTGACATAAACTTGTGCATGTGTGTCATATCTCTTAACCTTCTGACATAATGTGGACAATGGTCCCTGAAAATAGGTACACATCCCTCTCAACTGTACAAATTTTCACAGACTGTCTACATTTTTGCTTCATACTTTTGCTCTGTTTTTCATAAAACTGTATTTTTTTTCTGTGAAATTAGTGACAAATCATTTAAGATTGAAGTTAGAAAATAATGACAGACATTTAAGTTTCAGACTTCATAACCATCAGAAAATTCATGCTAATGCAACACTTGTTATTCTATCAACTTTCTAAGTTTGTAAGAGCAATATTTAAAAATGATTCCTATTACTGGGCCTTTGTCCCACTTTTATTTATGGCTTTATCCAGATTTCTTGCTCTAAGAGGTTGAGAGCTATGTAGGTACATCTCTCCAAAACTCAATTAGCATGAAATTTGTATCAAATAACAATACTCCTCCAACTTCCAGTTGGATTGTGGGATATGACTACTCAGAAATACAACTTCATAAAGTTTAAAAAAAATGACAAAATGATGCAAAATATAAGCATAATAATAATATTGTGTTAAACTTTGACAATGACTAACAAGTACCAAGTAAACTGGTATAAAAATAAAGTACAGACATTATTCAGGACTCACAGCACTCTTGATCTGAAGAAATAAGAGTGCCATAACCAATAAATATACAGTCAGTCTCATATAATGAAAACATTCAAAACATAGATTATGGCACATGAAGGAAATAGGCTTTACAAATGCAAGTTATTTGAAGTAAGCAATTTCTAGTCAGGCAGACCCCTCAGACAAAATAAAATTAAATATCCTGTCCTTGGATTAAATTCTACAGCCATAGACTTCATAAGCATTGTTAGAAATGTAACCATAGTCAGTTCTAAAACAAGCAGATGTTAAAAAATACAGTAGTGCTTATATACTTGAGTGTGTAAAAGCTACTTCATATCTCAGCTCTGCTGAGTAGTAGAACAGCTAGTCTTAGACTGAGAATCACACTCTAGTTTTGTTCATTATTTCTCATTTATGCACAGGAAAAGTGGTTATTGTGACAAGATCCTGTACACGTCAACAAGATAGCTAAATTGTGCCAAGCTGTTGTGACCTTCAAGGTTGTCCAAGCACTTTACCTTCTAATCTGCGCTTATGCTGGAATACTACAGAATTACGATAGGATCATGCCTTTTCCTATTCTAATTTTAGTGTAATTATTTTATGTTACATTTTTAAAATTGTTTCACATCACTATAGGTTTGTCAAGCTTGAGGGAAGGGCAGCTCAAAAGGTACAGTTGTTCCTTTGGTATAGTATTAGTAATTTGTTCAGATGTAATGGGATGAACTAATACATAACATACTTGTAAACTGTCACTATACTGGGCCTTCTGTTCTTCTTGTCTACTGGGTGTTCCTGACTTTGTTTCCTGAGTCGCTGCGACTTGACTTTTTGATGCTGCTCATCTCAACTGCTGCTGCTGTATTTTTTATGTTGGTTAGTTCTAAGCTCTAGTTGTAAATAATAATAATAAAAAAAGCCCCCATTCTCTTAAAGTAAAGCTCCCTGATTCCTAAGCATTTCATTATACTGTGCTCCTTCTGCCTTGCGCAAACATGCACACGCGCACACACACACACACACACACACACACACACACACACACACACACACACACACACACACACACACACACACACACAAAGTGTACTCATAGGACAGGTAGCTTACATCCTTCTGGGAATTGCTGATTGAAGGCTCAGTGTCTGCTATTCTAAAAGCGTATTAGTTCTGGTTTAAGCACTTGGGCTTCAGGCCAGTTATTCTACATTAAGAAGGTTTGTGGTCTGCACTCTTGTGGGAGGAGAGGCTGGATTCTGCCCTTCTGAGCTGGGAATTTCTGGTCACATGCTTATTCTGCCTGCTTATTTGAACTGTTTCTTTCTGAAATTGGTGTGCCTTGTTGCTGTAGCATAGACCAGATTCGGGCCTGTTGAATCTAGCTTTGTTTGTATAACTTGAGCACTGTTCCAGGCCATCTTTTTTGGAGAAGGTTCCCCTGCACCCTAGTGGCAGGAGTGTGCAGTTAGAACTTGTCTGATTGTTCTGCTGGAACAGGGTTCAGTTTTGACCTTTCTTCTGGTTAATTGGGTAACTTGTTTAAATCAGTTTGTTTGTTTTCTATTGTTTTATATATATATATATATATATATATATATATATATATATATATATATATATAAAATTGCACTTTATTCATCCGCTTTTACTGCATTTGTGTTTCTTCCTACCTTGCTACTAGGGGCATTGACTACTACTCTGATCTGAAATATATAACAATAACTATCCTTTTCTGTGCATTTAAAGTGTTTTTTGATTGTATCTGCTTTATTTTCTGAAAAAAAAAAAACATACTTGTTCCCCACCTTTCTAAGCTAGTATAGTCCACTTTTCAGGTTTGTGCTGAATTCAGGGCTGTGTTACAAATCTCTGTGTTTGCCCATACCTTACTTGGATAGAAGGAAGTTTCTCTGTTCACCTGTGAGAGAGGGGAGCTTTGAGCAGCCTACCTGTCCCTGGAGGAGTGGTTTCAGCCCAGAAATTAGTAGTTTATTGGCCATTTCAGGCTAATTTCTATTGATTTAATTTCCCTGCTATAAAAACTGCATTTGACTGGTTTTGCGTGCCAGGCAGCGCCGGTTAGCTAGGGTATAACTATTCCCAGCTCCACAAAGTCTCCTCCTCAATTTTTCCCTTGGAACTAGACAAACTTTCAACTTAAGCACTCAAGCCATTCATTTCTCAGCCTGGCACTTGCTCAAAACTCATAGCAAGCTCTTATAAATCCTAGCACTAGACCCCTCTATACTGTACAGAAGGACAAGGCTCTATATTCAACCATACCAGCCATTCAGTAAAACAGTTTACTGTACCTATCCAGGCATGTCCAAAGGGCAGTTTCAGGTGTACTCTCCAGTCCAACTGGTGAATCTGGGCATTTTGAGGCAATGTTACAACTGCCTCATGTACACAGACAACCCTCTCCTCCTACCACCAAACACTAATATATGCAAGAGATGCAATTATACAGCCAAACTGGAGGCTAAGCTCTCACAACCCAAGACTGGATCAGACAGTCAAGAGGAGAAGGGAAATACTTGCCCTCCTACCACCAAACACGAATACATGCGAGAGATGCAATTATACAGCCAAACTGGCGGCTAAGCTCTCTGAACCCAAGACTGGATCAGACAGTCAACAGGAGAAGGGAAATACTTGGATCACACCACCAGTCTCACACAGACCCATTAAACCAGCACCAGCAAAAAACACACATAAATACATGAAAACATACTCGGAGGCTCTAAATAAAAATCTGCAAAAGCAACAGAGACCTCCAAAGCAGACATCCAAGCAACCTCCACCCCCAAACACAAACCATGAAACACATGCTTCACAAAACCAGTGTGCCATGCAATCACAGCCCTTAAGGCAAAATAACATACCCAACATACTAGTATTAGGTAACTCTATACTCCAGCACACTGACGTCCCACTCACTAGGCTGAATAAGGAGAAGGTTACTGTTAGCTGCCTGTGGGGTGCCAAGATCCACCACATAACACAAGCACTCAGGTCACTACAGAGCAAGTACAAATACGATTCTGTCATTGTCCATGTTGGTGTGAATGACCTGAGCCGTACCTCCCTGGACTACATGAAAAGAGACATGGAAGAGCTCTCTGATCATGTAGCCCAGGCCGGTATGACCCTGACCCTGAGTAGCATCCTGCTCTCTTCAAGAATGATACCACGGTATAAAGAAAAAATTATCAATTTCAATAATTGGCTAAGTTTCTGGTGTCATTCAAATGGGATCCAGAGTCTGTCTGCCTGGGATGACATGCTCGACAAGCCATGCTGCTTCACTAGAGATGGCTTGCACCTGTCACCCTTAGGCTTTCGAATACTGGCCAAAGCTATTGCCACCCCATAGTGCCTTTTTTAGGCAAGGCTCAAAAGACAAACCCACCAGCATAAATAGCACAAGTAACAAAAAACTGAGGGTAATGCTACTCAATGCCAGAAGTCTAAACCTCAAAATGTACGCACTCGAGGCACTCCTCAGTATGGAGAAAATCTATATATGTGCAGTAAAAGAAACCTTGTTTAAGACTCCAGAGAGCACCCCAGCACTACCAGGCTACAACTCATATCATATATTTTGGCCACAGAACTCGGACCGAAACACAAAAGACAGGGGCGTATTCATATTCATCAAGGATACCCACACCTCCAGGTTAGTGGCACAGCACGATGCTTCAGAGATCATCCACATGCAACTAACAATGGGCAAAACTGCAATTCAAATTGTAGCTTACTACAGATCACCCACCCTCTCCCAGGACCCACATTGCACATATTTGGAAACACTGGGAAACATAAAGGTCCTACCAAACACCCTAATATTGGGTGATTTCAATTACTCAAACATTAACTGGGAGAACTACTCAAGTACTAACTTCCTTGTCCCACATTTCCTAGAATTTATAAATTCAAACACCCTGGATCAACTGATCAACACTCCCACCAGAGGTGACAACATATTGGACCTGATCATCATCAACATGGGCGACCAGTGTTCCACACCAGAGGTCAACCCCTCGCTGGTTAGATCTGGCCATAAACAAATCACTTTGGATATCCAGATTCTGCCCCCACCCCGGACAAGGAAACCACTGTGAAAAACTTTTCAAAAGCAAACTTCATGTTACTTAAGACCGAGGTGGAAAGTTTCAAGGCCCCCATGCTAAACGATAACGCTGTCCAAGCTGCAAAATCCTTTACTAATGCATTCTACGGGCACCTACAAGAATGCATGGATCATGCTATCCCAAGCAAAACCAAAACTCACTCCTCCAAGAAAAGGAAACCAGTCTGGTGGACCCCTGCCATAAACAAACTATACAATAGAAGGAGGAAACTGGTACAGAAAAGAGTGAAATCCCAAGAAGGGAAGACATCCCTGATCAGTATCAGCAAGAAACTACGATCCCTCATAAAATCATCCAAGGTGAGCTTCGAAAGAAAAATTGCCAAGGACTCCAAAGATAACCACAAGGCATTCTTTAGCTATGTCAAGAATCTAAGTGGCAATGCTCAGATCTGCTCGGAGTTAGTGCAGAATGGCACAAAATACACTGAACTGAACGATATCACCAACATCCTGGCAGACAGGTTCAGTGCAAACTTCACCCACCCATCACCCACAAAAGGGCCCATAACCATACCAGAAGAATGTAGAGCCCCTGAAATCACAGACACTCAGGTTAAAACAGCCCTCTCCCAGGCCAAAAACACAGCATCAGTGGGACTGGACCATGTCCCAAGCTGCATCTGACATGAGCTCAAAGACGAACTAACCCCTCACCTAAACATACTACTCAAACTCAACCTCTCCACAGGCTACGTACACATAGAGTGGCGCACAGCAATGGTTATTCCACTCCACAAAGGTGAAGCCACAACAGACCCTGGGAACTATCTCCCTATAAGCCTGACTAGCTTGGTCTGCAAGGCTATGGAGCGCATCATCATGGAACTCATTAACAGAGACATTGGGAACCTCCAAAAACTGGACCCTACCCAGTTCGGCTTTGTTAAGGGCAGCTCATGTCTCCTAAACCAGGTAGACTTCTTTGAGACAGTTACCAGGGTGATAGACTTGGGAAAGGTGGTACACACAGCCTACCTAGACCTTGCAAAGGCCTTTGACACCATTCCCCATTCTGGTATTATAGACAAGCTCACCAACCTGAACATAAACCCCTACATCACAAGATGGGTTGCCAACTGGCTCACAGAGAGAACCCACATGGTGAGAGTTGTGGGAGCTAGGTCAGACTCTAAACCAGTTACAAGTGGCATTCCCCAGGGCTGAGTCCTAGAACCCCTCCTGTTCGGCATATACTTCTCAGAGGTACAGGCAAGCACAGGAGGACTATGGCTGATCAAGTTTGCAGACGACTACAAACTAGGGGCTATAATTGGCTCTCCAGTTGACACAGACATCCTCCAAAAATGTCTCACTGAGACAGATACCTGGTGTCAAAATCATGGCCTCAAGCTAAATGCCAAAAAGTGCAATAGTCATCCCCTGTGGAGAAAACAAAGTACCCACAAACTACCACATAGGTGGCAGTCCCCTAAATATGGAAGACGTAATAAGGGATCTGGGGACCCAAGTAGATAGTAATCTCTCCTTTGATAATCACATTGCCAAGGTGGTTAGAAAATCCTTCTATGTGGCCCACCTAATCACAAAAGGGTTCACATCCAGATCAAAAGAGGTCATTGTGCCCCTCTAGTCATCACTCATCAGATCCATCATAGAGTACAATGCCCCATTTGGGATGTACCTTACAAGAGACCTGCAACAGCTGGAAAGACCACCGAAGTACCTCACCAAGAGGATCACTGGCCTCAAACAGATGCCCTATGCAGCTCGATTGAAGAAACTCCAGCTGTACTTGGTTGCATACTGCCTATTCAGAGGTGATCTCTGCCTGACATACAAGGCCATGTCCAACCCAGAATTGATGGACATGCTCCACCTAAAGAAAGCTATATCCCCTAGAGCCACACACTCTAGGGGATCTAAACCTCACCACAACAATAAATAGGACATGCTGGAGGGATAGATTCCTGTCGCAAAGACTTCCCATGCTTTGGAACAAGATTCCAATCTACATTAGGCAGAGCTCCTCATTAACACTCTTCAAGAGAAACCTTGACGAGTGGATGGGAAACAGAAAGTTTACCCCAGGGATCACTTCAGTGGCTCTGCTGGACAGAGGCAAAGGAAACTAATCTAAAGGGGTGGTGAAAGCCAACACATTCTGTCTAGGCTTATAAATGCCTTCGGGCAGATAGCCTAGTACCTACCTATGAATCTATGAACCTATCACATGTCTAATGAGGGTGAGAGCAGTAGGCTGAAGATGTGGCTGGCCAAACTGTAAGTATGATTTAAAGGGGCCATGCATTATTTTATGACACCATGTTATTTAATTAAAAAAAAAAATCTGTATTTTCCATGAAATACAGCACAGTTGAGAGGTCTGGTATGAGTGTGTGTGTATCATTACTTTCATATAAAAATGAGCACAAAAAATTGCTCAAAGGCTAAGGTAAATTAAACAGATGATGCTGATGGTATCATATTACCAGGCTGGCAAACTATACATGCATAGACTGGGAGTCATGTGGCAATTTCTGTGAGGTACAAAAAAGGACTGAATGGAAACGTAACAGCAGAAGATGTCAGTCAGAGAGTAGGTAAATATCTTGCTTGTGTTCCTGTTGGTCTTCTTATAAAACTGCTGCCTGTCATTGTCCTTGAGTTATGTTCCTAATGTAAACCTATCCTATTGGTTCTCTTGGGAAACATTTTATATATATATATATATATATATATATATATATATATATATATATATATATATATATATATATATTGGGCTATAGCTATGCTGTGGAGGAATAAACCAGTCAGATCAAACATAACTAAATATTCCATTGGATACGTTGAATGCACACTTTGTCCATTAAAAAAAAAAAACAGCTGAAAGGGAGTTTGGCAGAAAGGATTTCCTCCTCAGCGGTGAAACACTATTTAAGGCTGAGAAGTATATGCAGATTTGGGCATGCTTGCTATAGATTACTCTAATGGCATATGATGAAGTGACCACCTTAGATAGCTCGATCAGTAGAAAACTGATGTCTTTCCTACAGACAAACTGGGATTGGCCCTCAGTTTGTCTACCAGTTACATACAGTTTTATTCCCTTTAATGGTTATTTGAATAATAGCTACTTTGGTTTTGTTTGTAATAACTGCATCTGATGTTTTGTCATGTAAGCACTGTACAAATACAATCATGAATATTAAATCATGTATTGTGGTATTTTTTTCATCATAAACTAGCCAAAACCTGCTTTTTTTGTCCTTTGCATTTTTCCTCATGTATCATTCATTCTCTGAGAGTGTTATTGCAGTTCTTGAGTTATGACTGAAATTAGCTTTGCACAGAGTATGATGGTAAAACCAATTAGCCATATGTCCCATGGTTCAGCCAAGATGCTAAAACATAATACCAGAATAATAATATGCATTCATGAGTATATCTTGATGTTATTAATAGCAGCACTCTGGTATAACTAGTAGTTATACCATATATATTAATATAGTAATAATAGTTTAATTTGTTGGTCTTGTAAATATCTTAAAAAATGCTGTACTTAGTTATTGCTTTTGAATGTTTTTATAATATTGTCTTTCTGTCTGGAGCTTTTCTCCCCGGGCCGCTATTGAAAACAGGCTACATTGGCCCAATGGACTTTCCCGGTTAACAAACTGCAATAAGGTAAATCAATCAATCAATCAATCAATCAATCAATCAATCAATAAATAAATAATAGGTTGACAGTTTGAAAGATAACCAAAATATTAGCAAAAGTTTGACAGTTTTGCAAATTTCTTCTGATCATACCACAAAACTATTACAGAAGAAGTTGCTATAACTTGTATACATAATACAGGAATCCCAGTGAGATAGAGTAAAAGTGAGTATAGACGGTTTATGTACTTAAGAAGTCTGCAGGGAATTTTTATACAAATCAGCACAGTATAGAAGAATCCCCACAATGCTCAATTTCAGAATATCAGGATATCTTAAGCTTGGAAATATACATTAGTGCCTTATCATTATGTCAGACCTAAATGTGATCATATTAACTACAGACCTATTAAGTTTCACATGTATTGTATGTAAAATAATGGAATGTATAATTGTAGCTGTAATCTTCATAAATAGGTCAATTAGTGTTATAGGTTAACGTCAAAACCAGGTCAATGTTATCATATTACTAAGGGATATTAAGATGAATGCATAATGATTTTTCAGGTTACTGTATTTTGTTTAAATTCTGTATAGCCAAGAAATGGATCATTAGGTTTAACATTACATTATGTAAGTAGAGTTTCTTCTTCCGAAATTTGCTAATATTGGTAAAAACTATGTTTACATTTTCCAAATATCTTAAGAAATGACCATTAATTTGTGAATAAAATCAGTACAATTTTCCATGTAAATAGTTGCTTTCAGGTTTTATATTCTTGTGAAAGTAAAATTTTTAATATTTTTTTAATGAGATATTACTGTATACTTTTAAGAGGCCAAAAGGATGATATTGCAAAAGCAGAGATATAACGTTCAGTTTAACTTGCTATGCACTGTGCATGTTTGTCATTATTTTAAATGCTGTTACTTTTTCTGTTTTAGATATTGCAATACACCACACTCCCCCAATGCATGCTTGCTCCTCACATGCAACCACAGACATCGCACTGGGAGGGGTGAAAAGTATAGGTCCCAACATAAAAAATGCCCCCAGCTGAAGGTGACAGCCAAGACCCCAAGATGCCCTTAGGTTCTGCCACCATGAGTGGCACCAGCGATATCATAAAACATCAGGGTGGGAGTGGACAGCCGGAAGACCTAGTGTGCATGTGGGGCAGAGGATAAGAAAGCTGTAAAATGAAGCAGGGAGCAAAAAGTGCTCTAAAAAGTGTATTATACAAGGGATATCTCCTCTCAGCTGAGTAATACTCGGAAGTATTTATTTTGTTATTGTGTAGTTTACACAGAATTCTTCTGCAATCACATTTGCCATATTCTGTAATTAGGTTTTCACTTATTTTTTTATTATTTTTGCCGATTATAGATAACATATTGCATTTACAATTTCTCCCATGCAGTTTTCTGCTGAAATTAGAGAATACCTTTTATTATTTTCAACATTTTAGACTAAAGTAAGCTCACAGTTACAGCTGAAAGATTTGATAAGATATGTAGTTTCTTTCTGAACTTAGTTAATCTAGACTTTTTAACTAGAGTAAGTTTTAAAAGCTAAGTAGTACCTCTTTTTCTGTTATATATTGTATTAATTTTCTGATTCCAGTAAAGAGTTTTTTGTTGAATTACCCACTAGGTCTGTATCTTAATAGTATATATTCATCAATTTGAAGTTAATAATGCCATAGAACTCAGTGATAGTATCCTGATTAGTCTTGTAGGGCACTGACAAGAGTATCCCAAACTGATTTCATAAGCATGTCATTTACTGCATCATGGCTTTCATTGAGTCTAAAAAGGACAATTTATTTATGACAAGTTGGTTGAATGCTTTAGTTGAAGATTGTAATATCATGATCTATATTAATTACAGAGTGTTTAACCATTGGAGGGGAGCAGAAAAAATTGATTAGTATGATATAATAAATATTATCATCCTTGGCTGGATTTGTTCCACTAGTATGATATAACAAATAGTTGGATTTGTTCCACTAGTATGATATAATAAATATTATCATCCTTGACTGGATTTGTTCCACTAGTATGATATAATAAATAGTTGGATTTGTTCCACTAGTATGATATAATAAATATTATCATCCTTGGCTGGATTTGTTCCACTAGTATGATATAATAAATAGATGGATTTGTTCCAATAGTATGATATAATAAATATTATCACCTTCGGTTGGATTTGTTCCACTAGTATGATATAATAAATATTATCATCCTTGGCTGGATTTGTTCCACTAGTATGATATAATAAATAGATGGATTTGTTCCACTAGTATGATATAATAAATATTATCATCTTCGGTTGGATTTGTTCCACTAGTATGATATAATAAATAGTTGGATTTGTTCCACTACTATGATGTAATAAATATCATCATCCTTGGTTGGATTTGTACTGCTTGCTCCAGGCAATTTTGGTTAATATAGTCAATTAATTAATATTTGGCGATATTTATTTGCCATTAATTGGTTTACCAATTGTTTTCATTAGCCATGAATGTCATTATTTTTGTGTTGATTTCTTTGTTATGATCTGGCGTACATATCAGCAGTTGCTGCCTTACAATGCCTGGTTCTCAAGTTTACCTCAAGAGTGGAGTGTCTTTGGTGTAGGGTCTGTATGCCTTTCCCATATCCTTGCAAATGTTTGCCTGGTGCTCCGGTTTCCTTCCACATTTTGAAAACAAGCAGCTAGGTGATTTGGTGAGCTTCTAAACACAGAGTGTGTGTGTGTGTGTGTGTGTGTGTGTGTGTGTGTGTGTGTGTGTGTGTGTGTGTGTGTGTGTGTGTGTGTGTGTGTGTGTGTGTGTGTGTGTGTGTCCTGCAAGATACTGGCATCCCACCATCCCATTCAGGATTAGTTAATGGAAAACAATGGAGGAATAAATTAATATTGCTTTTCATGTGCACTTAGGTCTGTATTAGTGAAAATGGTTTCTCTAACTAAAGCTGATGAACGTCTAGCATATATCTCCCATCCATACCTCTCAACTGTCCAGAGTTTTATAAAATGTGTGTTATTCATAATATTTTTGGTTTTCTTGCAAACCATTGATTGAAATCAGAAAATAATGGCAGCCATTTCAGCTTCAGACTTCATAACATTCAGAAAATTAATGTAAATGAAAAACCTGTTATTCTATCAACTTTTTAAGTTTATAAGAGCAATATTTAAAAATTGCCCCTATTTTTTGGCCTTTGTTGCTCCATTATTTATGACTTTGTCCAGATTTCTTGGGCTAAGAGGTTGAGAGGTATGCCCCTATCTGGTGGTGGCAAAGATCGCCAGTGCTATAGTGCCCTGAAGATCCCATATCACTACACTGTAATGAGCCAATAAAAGAGTCAGATGGAGCAAAATCACACATACTTATGTGTAGTTGCTAGACTGCTTTGGTTGGGAGATACTTTAGGGCAAATACAGTTGTGTTAGTCATAAAGAAGGAGCTTAGGATCCCAACATAAAGGGCCTCTCAAGCCATTTGGTAAAAACAAACTTATGTTGGAAGGCCACGCTGAGGTAGTTATACATTTGGGAGTGGGTATCATGATCAGACAAATTAGATACTGAGGATGTGGCACATCCCAGAGGAATTACAGGAGGATCCTGAATATTGTAAACATAATAGAATAGGATGGAGAGGTGGAAGGTTTTGGCCACCAATTACTGATATCAGTAGGAATGGTACTGTAGTGATGAATGTACAGTTACAGAACTGAGAAACTTTTTATCAAGTTAGCAAAGTAGTTCTTACTAAGGTACAGTCGCTCTGCAACAGGAGGATGGAGAATACATTATGTACCAAGGATTATAACCCACAGTTAAACTAATGTAGTGCCTTTGGGGACAGAAGACAAAGTGAGACTGGGGAGACCTAGTCAAAAATATTTGTCATCTCTAAATACAGCTGCTTCCTTTTCCCAGTTCAGAGCTGTCTGGTTAACTGACTTGCTCATTGGCACTTAATAGGCAAATGGAGGCTGACAAAATCCCACCCTTGACTTCTGGAAGACGTTCATTAACAACACATTACCATAACCATTGTGCTAAATTTAAGAGTGCCAGGCTGCTTTGTGCGACATTGTTTTGTTGTGTTTTGTAATTATGTTTACATTACATCTTTTACAGACCATTATTTATAGTGTCTAGTACAAGTGCTTGCCTACTGACTGCTCACAACACACTTGCTGTCAATTGCTCAAAAGAAGTAAGTGCTTGAACCCCCACTAGATCAAACACCTGTAAATATTTAGCCATCCCACCACCTGACCATATAAAACTGTATAGCCTTACCCAAACCCTAACTCTAACCTTAAAAATACCACCCAGTTCCTAACTAGAGTCATTCCCCCTTACCATAAAACTCCAACCTCCCCAAACCTAAAGTTTCTAATCACTCCCTAACCTACTCTCAAAACTGAACACTCCCTTCCCTCTCCTTAACCCTAAACTCCCCTCTTGCTTCCTAACCCTAAGTCTCCCCTCTCACTCTCTAAATCAAACTTCCCCTGCACTAATCTAACTCCCACCCCATTCAACCTCATCCTCAGCAGGTTGCCTGACCTCATATTCAGATATGAATCTGTGAAGCAGCCTACATGACCTGTAAGATGCTCAAATCCCTGACTTTGAGGCAGTGGTCTTTAAGAGCTTTGCCTACAAGCAGACCCATCCAAGGTTGTACCACAAGTGCTCATGTTTTAGTAGCTCAGGATGCACTTGATCAAAAAAGCATGTGCTTGAACTCCTACTATCCCAATCACCTGTAACTACTTAGCCCTTCCAACACCTGACCCAATAAAACTGTATAGCCCCTACCAGAGGCCTAACACTAACCCGAAAACTGCCACCCAGTTCCTAACCTGAATCCTCACTCCCTTACCCTAAAACTCCAGCTCCCCCAAACTGAAATGCCCTTCCGTCTCCCTAACTCTAAACCTAAATCACTCCTGCCCTAATCTACACTCCCAGTTCCTCTCCAGCTGCTTGCCTGACCCCATGTTCAAGTTTGAGCATTAGTGGCAGCCTACATGAGCTATAGGACACTCAGGTCCCTGACTTTGAGACAATGGCCATCAAGCACTTGGGATATGAGTGCTTGTAGTAGTCCTGAAATCCAAAATGTAAGATTTCCTGGCCTAGTACCCATTCCTACACATCTGGGATACTGGATATAATGTTGATATTGTATGGAAAATGAGTGGTATGGTTACATTTTAGCTGTACTCAGAGCTGTACGACTTGACATCTCCACTTTTAAAAATTACCTCCTAAAAAACAAAAAAGAAAGTTTTTTATCAATCTTTTTTTTTTTTTTTTTTGTGTTTCATTGTGTAAAGGGATATTTGCTGGAGGGATTCACAGCCTGGGTACTGGAAGAGTTATAGGGATGTCTTTGAAAGAGCGTAATAATAATATCACATCCTCTCTTACACTGAGTAAATCCTGCTGTGGCGAGGATGCAAACAGGAGAGGAGTATGAAAAAACTGCATGTCAGTAAATAAAAGACTGCAGAATAGCAAGGGAAGGTTTTCATTTATTAAAATAACAGCATGTTGGTCAAAAGAGTTTATGTGATCAACAGAACTGAAATTTCTTACATTTAAATGATTCAGTACTTTCATGTGCCTGCAATAAACCTGAAACCACTATCATAGCCAAATATAGTAGGAATCAAACACACAAAGCAGTGCAGTGATCCTGAGCTATTTTCTCTTATGTTACTGCCTTTTACGCTATCTTCACTAAAGTGAAATGAAACATAAAATGTATATCTGTATCTTATTTATTAGCAGTGTTTACAAAATAATCTATAATTTGACTTAATGTTCTTAAACTTTAAGTACAGAGTCAGCAGATGTTCAACTCCTCTTGGGACAAGTAATGCAGTTTATATAGCAATCTTCACTCATTCATTTCTTCTACACATTTATTATATTACCTGTATAAACATATTAATATGAAACAATTGCATTTTAGTAAGTATAACTAATAAAGTTTCAGGAATTATAAATGTTAAAATATGTGATGAGAAGCAAACTCAAAAAATTCTGGAGTAGCCATCACAGATGTTAAAAATTAATGGCTCACCAAAAGAATTTTATTCATTCATGCAATACTTTTTTACAATATTTCCTTTATCCGGCTCCCTGCAAAATCCTTAATTTCAAAATCCCCCAAAGCTTAACTAGTATGTCATATTCGGCTGACTACAAAACTCTCTAATATATACCCACACAAAAGCAGATCAATCAATTTCACAGGGGGAAGACCCCTTGCACCCCCATGTCCATGCCATCTAAATTACATATACTATGTTCACAGTTGCAAAATTGTGGGGAAAACAGAAATACCCAGTACATTTCTGGTACAAATATCAATCCTGTTCTTCCATTCAACCAACAGGAAAAGTGACTAGGGAGTTGTAACACTGAGTGTTGTTAGAAGTCGACAAGTCACAACTCCTAGAGTTACAGATCACCAATGTGTAAGGAAGCCACTGTATCCTGGTCAGAATCACAGGGAAGCTAAAGCATAGCTTGGCAAGCATTGAGTATTAAGGCAGACAACCAGTTCTGGATGGCCCCTCAGTCTATTGCAGGACACACCAGTAGCTGTACTCTTCAGAACCTATTGTACATAAGATTATAGTTTATCTAGACAACAAATACCAGAACTCTTGCAGAAATAAAATTTGTACTTTGAAACTTTACAGTTCAGGTTCTTCTAACATTGTGACTGGCATATGAACCTTAAAACTGTAAAACAAAACCCATGATTGGTATACACAAACTAACTAGGAAGTACCTTTTATCAATGGCTTAACATTTTAATTTTCTTTTCTTTCTGCGTCAACAACTTTATTTATTTATTCTTTTGTTAGGTGAGTGAGAAAATCAATTCAAATGGCCAGTCAAACAACCCAACTCAAAGTCAAATGTTACAAGTAATTCCAGCTATCCAAATAATAACACATACTTATAAATCATTGCCAACTGTCCAGCAAAACAGTATACGGCAAGAGTGCAAACCACAATGCAGGTCAAATAACAGAACATAGGACTGCAGATTAAAAATGAAATCCATAGTACACAGTGCACAGCAAATGTCAATATAGGGCACTTAGTGAAAGGGAAAAAAGAAAAAAACATACATATAAAAGGGTAACATTTAAACTCATTTAGAAGAATCTGAATTATATAAATTGAACCATATTCAAGTCAAATCAGAAAATCTAGTGATAGGTGTGGTCTTGTTAAAACAGCCAATAAATGGGACATCTCCCAAGTCCTGCTTGTAAATGTTTCGCCTCCTAAGCCCCTGCTTACACTTATCAAGGGTACCAGAACTTGTCAGAGATTTGTGATGCATGGCTAGGCTTAAAAAGGCCTTTGTTGTATACATCTCAACTGTCCAGTTTTTTTGCAGAATGTCCAGATTTTTGACTCATATTTTTGATCTGATCCTCATAAAATTTTGGTTTTCTGGCAAATCATTTGCAAATCATTGATGATTAATGTCAGAAAATAATGACAGGCATAAGCCTTTCAGATTTCATACCCTTCAGAAAATTCATGCAAATGCAAACCCTGCTTTTCTATCAACCTTTGAAGTGTGTATGAGCAATATTTAAAAAGTGTCTCTATTTTGGGGTCTTTGCCCCGTATTATTTATGGCTTTGTCTAGATTTCCTGATCTAAGAGTTTGAGAGGTATGCATCGTGGTCATTAGCGTAGTAAACACCTATGGACATATGAACCTATATATTTAGCCCTGAGGTTCATTGCTGCTCTAGTTGTAGCAGGAAAACCAACTGAAATAATAAATATAAGAACTGGGAATGCATTATAATTGTTCTTTGGCATTGTCTAGGGCGACTGGAGTATGAGGCTGCCATTTGGCTGGGTGTAAAGTCCTAACAGGTTTCCCTATGGTAGAAATGCCCTGCCAGAGGAGAACATACTCAACTTCGCAAACAACATCAACCAAACATCACTGTAATAGTTAAATGCATAAAAACAGGAATGCCCTCTAGTAAATATGAGAATATGTATTAGACTGTGTATCCCAAATATTATACTTTCTGTTTCAAAAATTCAGAATATCACTGTACGCCCACCTAGATTAGTAACCAAAGAAATATAAAGCAGCACAAAGTGTCTGGTTCCAAACTATGCTTTTACTACAGAGATCACCAATGCTTATTCTTTTTGTGAACTCATGGAGACTAATGTCAGACTCAGCCTGCAAATTGATATATACTCCCAGATTTTTTTTTAACTAAGGAAGTATAAAACAGTTATATAATTACAATTAATGTGTGTGGGGGGTGTATGTTTGTGGGAGAGAGAGAGAGATGGCATTTCATGCTAAGAAAAAGAACTGCAGAAGTACGGGCATTGAACATTTTGCTTTCAGATTTCATTCAGAATATTCTTTGTGGCCTTCACCCTGTAAATGTATTAACATTTCCTTTAGAATAGTCTAATCCTGCAAGGCCATCTGTTATTTAATCTGGCTGTGGAAGAGACAGCCATTAGGGAGGTAGCACCAGTTACCTGGAATAACCTCTTAAAAAGCAGAATATGTGAAGAATTAAGTCAAAAATAAAGAAGTACCTAAATGATTGCTGCAGATGTCAATGCTACAAAGATGATAGCTGACTATAACAAGGTTATATCCAAGAATTAAATACCTACATGCAGGTTAACATTAGAATTCATTTTATTTCTGGGAACAGTATAGGATTGTGCCTACATTTTTAGCAAATGTTTGCAACATGGAAAATGTCACGCTGAATGTGTAATCTTTTTAATGTATAAAAACTATATGTTTTCTTATGAATATTCCATATCTGTGTCAGATTTTGTCTCATGTTTGTAGACTGTATTTGCTGTATGGACCTCTGCCTAGTCAGAGCTAAAAAACAGGCTCATGACCAGCTCACTTAATGGTTATAAAGCAAAGAAACAACATAATAGAAAATCATCATACAGAAAGAAAAACAAGCAAAATATGCTGACTAACTCAAATTATAGCTAACTTAGAAATAACAAAATCAAATCAAGTAAGATAAATGTACCTGCAATTAGCATGGCAGCTCAGTGGTAAGATCCCTGCCTCACATCACCTGACCTCTGATCACTCAATGTGGGGAGTTTTGCATGATGTACTCATGTCTACATTCCAGTTCTCTGGATTTATTCCACCTCCCAAAAACATACTGGTTAATTGGCTACATTAAATTGCCTATGTTTGTGTTCCATTTACCCTTACCCTTGTGGTCAAGGTCATGGCTAAAAAGGGTCTGTAAAGAACCTGTACAGTCATTTTGTTTTTCTTGATAATAAATCTAGTTGCTTTAGTGTTTAGATCATCTGATAGACTCAATAGTTTAAACTGCATGTAGCCAGTTTTCTGCTTGTTTTTTCAATTTTTTTTTTTATTTTTCAAATACATTTGAATGAATTCCATAGTATTTATACATAACATCCTAAATAACTAAGTACACTATTTACATTAGTCTGACACTATAACAGATCTTAATGTATACAGTTAGTTTATAAGTATGTCCAATTCATTATCAGAGTGTCTGATCAATTATTGTATAGTGCCAATCAACAATAAGACTTTTCCCCAAGGGTTGTTGATAAATGGCTTTGGATAAATTCTTAGTTCTTTAATTTTAATTTCTAAGAATGCTGTGGTCTTCAGTAGGCTGTAGAAGTCTTCCAAAGTTGGTATTGTGTTTGTATTCCATCTTCTTGTTATACACTTCCTTGAAATTTCAAGTATAGTCCATACTAGACACATGTTTGATCTATGCAAATGAGGACTTTCGTTCACATTAAATAATACAAGAGCTTTAATTAAATAAAATGATTCCTTAAATAAAGCTTGTAGAAAGTTATTAATACCATTCCAAAATGGCTTAATTTTAACACAATCAAAGAAAATGTGGTTCCAATCTGCATTGTGTACTTGCTGACATCGCCAGCATATTCCTTTTATGGAAGATCTAATTTTACTGACTGTATCTGGGGTTAAGAATGCTCTGTGCAAACATTTACAATTAAAATCTTTCCAGTATTGTGTAAAGATGTATATTTTATCGATAATATATTTGTTTTAATATCTTCAGTTAACTGTATTGAGTGTCCTTCTGTTATATATTTCCAATATGAGGTTTTGGGTGTTGTTTTATAGTTTATCAATATTTTGTAAAATTTTTAAATATTGTTTTCCATATCAAAGTCATTATATATGATTTCATATATGTATTTCATAAATTTGGGTATTTCTTTAAATGAAGAATTGTTAATTATTCTACATAAATCTTGCGAATAAGACAGAAAACTATGTAAAGTTAGCCAGTCCTGTTGTGGAATTTTGTATGTTGTTTTTATTACTTGCATATCTAAAACGTTTAGTTCTTTGATACATTGGAGCCAACAAACAAATCCTTTCTGTTCCCAGGAATTAATAATTTCTCTGTATATTTTATGCATAAAGTTCTTTGTGACTATAAATTGTGTTAAAAGATCAAACCAGATTTTTTAAATCTATATTTGCATTAATAATTTTCCTAAATGAGTCAATGTAATAATTAATCATATGAGTTTTAGTGGGTTTAGTTATGTTATATTGCATACTAATGCATATGTGCCATGGCAAATTGTTTTTATCTGTTATTTGAAATTTTTTTTGTAAATCAAATTCATTTATTGATATTACTGTTAGTAATTCTTTCCAAGTTGCAGAGTAATTTGGACTTATCTAATCTGAGATTGTTTTAGATATTGATGCTTTTATATATGTTTCTATATCAGGAAAGTTTAATCCTCCCTGTTTCCTTGGTCTGATATGATGTGTTAAAGCTATTCTGTTTCTTTTGGGAACCATACAAATTTTATTAGGCATGAATTTATTTCAAGTATATTCCTTTCTGGTAACAGTTGTATTACCAAGGCTATATATAGGATCTTGGGCAGTAAAACCATTTTTATTAACTGCAGTCTATCTTCAAATGTTAATATTATTTTGTTTCATTTTCCCACAGAGATTTTAATTGTATTGATGATATTATTGTAGTTTTTTAAGGCTAATTCATTATTATCCTTGCATAACTCAATTCCTAGATATTTTAAGGTAGATTCTTGTTTCCCTATGATGTGATCCCCCTTAGTCTGCAGTACTTTTTTTTATTTAAAAATAAAAATTTTGATTTTGATTGATTGAAATGGAGTTCTGAAGTCATGTGAAATTTGTCAGTTAATATATCTAATTCTGCTAATGTCTCTTTTGCATTAGATAATATTAGTAATATGTCATCAGCAAATAGCATTAATTTAGAATTGTATTGTTCATAAACATCTATTCCTTTGACTTTTATATGTTACAAATTGAATCTGCCAATACTTCAATAGCCAGAGCAAATAAAATCGGTGACATGGGACATCCTTGTTTAGTGCCTTTTGTTATATGTATAAATTCAGAGGTAAAAGGACCTAACTTGACATATGGTAAATTATTTGTATATATATTCTTTAGGAGATAAACAAAGGATGCAGGAAATTCAAATAGCATTAGATTTTGAATAAATAGTCCCAATTTAGGGAATCAAAGGCTTTCTCTATATCTAAGCCAATTATGAGTGCTTCTTTATTTCTTTATAAGATAAACAAGGATGTCCCATGTCACCGATTTTATTTGCTCTGGCTATTGAAATATTCTGTTAGTTAATATTGTCATAAATATCTTATACTCATTATTTAATAATGATATAGGTCTATATGAGGTACAGAGGTTTGGGGATTTATTTTCCTTTAGGATTGGTGTGATTAAGGAATATCTCCAAGAGGGTGGTATTAAATCTAGTGACTGAATTTCTAATAAAGTTTTATGGAAGAGGGATAATATCTGGGGTTAAGAATGCTCTGTGCAAGCATTTCCAATTAAAATCTTTCCAGTATTGTGTAAAGGATGTATATTTTATCGATAATAAGATATTTGTTTTAATATCTTCAGTTAACTGTATTGAGTGTCCTTTTGTTATATATTTCCAATATGAGGTTGTGGGTGTTGTTTTATAGTTTATCAATATTTTGTAAAATTTTGAAATATGGTTTTCCATGTCAAAGTCATTATATATGATTTCATATATGTATTTCGTAAATTTAGGTATTTCTTTAAATGAAGAATTGTTAATTATTCTACTTAAATATTGCGCATAAGACAGAATACTATGTAAAGTTAGCCAGTCCTGTTGTGGAATTTTGTATGTTGTTTTTATTACTTGCATATCTAAAACTTTTAGTTCTTTGATACATTGGAGCCAACAAACAAATCCTTTCTGTTCCCAGGAATTAATAATTTCTCTGTATATTTTATGCAGAAAGTTCTTTGTGACTATAAATGGTGTTAAAAGATCAAACCAGATTTTTTAAATCTATATTTGCATTAATAATTTTCCTTAATGAGTCAATGTAATAATTAATCATATGAGTTTTAGTGGGTTTAGTTATGTTATATTGCATACTAATACATATGTGCCATGGCAAATTGTTTTTATCTGTCACTTGAAATTTTTTTTGTAAATCAAATTCATTTATTGATATTACTGTTAGTAATTCTTTTCAATTTGCAGAGTAATTTGGACTTATCTAATCTGAGATTATTTTAGATATTGATGCTTTTATATATGTTTCTATATCAGGAAAGTTTAATCCTCCCTGTTTCCATGGTCTGATATAATGTATTAAAGCTATTCTGTTTCTTTTGGGAACCATAAAAATTTTATTAGGCATAAATTTATTTCAAGTATATTCCTTTCTGGTAACAGTTATATTACCAAGGCTATATATAGGATCTTGGGCAGTAAAACCATTTTTATTAACTGTAGTTTATCTTCAAATGTTACTATTATTTTGTTCCATTTTCCCACAGAGATTTTAATTGTATTGATGATATTATTGTAGTTTTTTGAGACTAATTCATTATTATCCTTGCATAACTCAATTCCTAGATATTTTAAGGTAGATTCTTGTTTCCCTATGATGTGATCCCCCTTAGTCTGCAGTATTTTTTTATTGAAAAATAAAAATTTTGATTTTGATTTATTGAAATGGAGTCCTGAAGTCATGTGAAATTTGTCAGTTAATATATCTAATTCTTCTAATGTCTCTTTTGCATTAGATAATGTTAGTAATATGTCATCAGCAAATAGCATTAATTTAAAATTGTATTGTTCATAAACATCTATTCCTTTGATTTTTATATGTTACAAATTGAATCTGCCAATATTTCAATAGCCAGAGCAAATAAAATTGGTGACATGGGACATCATTGTTTAGTGCCTTTTGTTATATGTATAAATTCAGTGGTAAAAGGACCTAACTTGACATATGGTAAATTATTTGTATATATATTCTTTAGGAGATAAACAAAGGATGCAGGAAATTCAAATAGCATTAGATTTTGAATAAATAGTCCCAATTTAGGGAATCAAAGGCTTTCTCTATATCTAAGCCAATTATGAGTGCTTCTTTATTTCTTTATAAGATAATCAATAAGAGACATTATCCATTTAATATTGTCATGTGTGTGTGTCTATGATATATAAATCCAGTTTGATCATTATTTATTGTTTTGGATAGTGGTATTTTCATTCTGTTAGTTAATATTGTCATAAATATCTTATACTCATTATTTAATAATGATATAGGTCTATATGAGGTACAAAGGTTTGGGGATTTGTTTTCCTTTAGGACTGGTGTGATTAAGGAATATCTCCAAGAGGGTGGTATTAAATCTAGTGACTGAATTTCTAATAAAGTTTTATGGAAGAGGGATAATATCTGGGGTTAAGAATGCTCTGTGCAAGCATTTCCAATTAAAATCTTTCCAGTATTGTGTAAAGGATGTATATTTTATTGATAATAAGATATTTGTTTTAATATCTTCAGTTAACTGTATTGAGTGTCCTTTTGTTATATATTTCCAATATGAGGTTGTGGGTGTTGTTTTATAGTTTATCAATATTTTGTAAAATTTTGAAATATGTTTTTCCATGTCAAAGTCATTATATATGATTTCATATATGTATTTCGTAAATTTAGGTATTTCTTTAAATGAAGAATTGTTAATTATTCTACTTAAATATTGTGTATAAGACAGAATACTATGTAAAGTTAGCCAGTCCTGTTGTGGAATTTTGTATGTTGTTTTTATTACTTGCATATCAAATACTTTTAGTTCTTTGATACATTGGAGCCAACAAACAAATCCTTTCTGTTCCCAGGAATTAATAATTTCTCTGCATATTTTATGCAGAAAGTTCTTTGTGACTATAAATGGTGTTAAAAGATCAAACCAGATTTTTTAAATCTATATTTGCATTAATAATTTTCCTAAATGAGTCAATGTAATAATTAATCATATGAGTTTTAGTGGGTTTAGTTATGTTATATTGCATACTAATACATATGTGCCATGGCAAATTGTTTTTATCTGTCACTTGAAATTTTTTTTGTAAATCAAATTAATTTATTGATATTACTGTTAGTAATTCTTTTCAATTTGCAGAGTAATTTGGACTTATCTAATCTGAGATTATTTTAGATATTGATGCTTTTATATATGTTTCTATATCAGGAAAGTTTAATCCTCCCTGTTTCCATGGTCTGATATGATGTATTAAAGCTATTCTGTTTGTTTTGGGAACCATAAAAATTTTATTAGGCATGAATTTATTTCAAGTATATTCCTTTCTGGTAACAGTTATATTACCAAGGCTATATATAGGATCTTGGGCAGTAAAACCATTTTTTTAACTGTAGTTTATCTTCAAATGTTAATATTATTTTGTTCCATTTTCCCACAGAGATTTTAATTGTATTGATGATATTATTGTAGTTTTTTTAGACTAATTCATTATTATCCTTGCATAACTCAATTCCTAGATATTTTAAGGTAGATTCTTGTTTCCCTATGATGTGATCCCCCTTAGTCTGCAGTACTTTTTTTTATTTAAAAATAAAAATTTTGATTTTGATTTATTGAAATGGAGCCCTGAAGTCATGTGAAATGTGTCAATTAATATATCTAATTCTTCTAATGTCTCTTTTGCATTAGATAATGTTAGTAATATGTCATCAGCAAATAGCATTACTTTAGAATTGTATTGTTCATAAACATCTATTCCTTTGATTTTTATATGTTACAAATTGAATCTGCCAATATTTCAATAGCCAGAGCAAATAAAATTGGTGACATGGGACATCCTTGTTTAGTGCCTTTTGTTATATGTATAAATTCAGAGGTAAAAGGACCTAACTTGACATATGGTAAATTATTTGTATATATATATTCTTTAGGAGATGAACAAAGGATGCAGGAAATTCAAATAGCATTAGATTTTGAATAAATAGTCCCAATTTAGGGAATCAAAGACTTTCTCTATATCTAAGCCAGTTATGAGTGCTTCTTTATTTCTTTATAACATAATCTATAAGAGACACTATCCTTTTAATATTGTCATGTCTGTGTCTATGATATATAAATCCAGTTTGATCATTATTTATTGTTTTGGATAGTGGTATTTTCATTCTGTTAGTTAATATTGTCATAAGTATCTTATACTCATTGTTTAATAATGATATAGGTCTATATGAGGTACAGAGGTTTGGGGATTTGTTTTCCTTTAGGATTAGTGTGATTACGGAATATCTCCAAGAGGGTGGTATTAAAGCTTGTGACTGAATTTCTAATAAAGTTTTATGGAAGAGGGATAATATCTTTGAAGGAAAAAGTGTATATATTTCCATAATTATGCCATCTATACCTAGAGCTTTATTATTTTTACCATCTTTTATTGTATCTGTAATTTCATTGTAGGATATGGGTGCTTGCAGCTCTAGTTTTAATTTTTCTGGTATTTTTTTATATTAGAACATTTTTCATCTAGATTTAATTGATCAATATGTATATTTTCTTTTTGGAAATGTGCCATATAGTGATTTATATAGGCATCAAGAATGTCACCTATATCTGAGACATTTACCCTTTCTTTTCATGGAAGATACTTTTAATGTTATTAGCTTTTGATTGTATTTTGATTCCTCTGGATAAATTATGTAGATATTAGAGAGAAGTGCCCAAGGTATTAATTTTTAGTTTTTTCTAAAGCTAAACTAATTTTATGTGTTAGAATTTCGTTGTATTTATTCTTTAATACTTCTACTTTCTTTTTCATCTCCAAATGATTTTGATTTTATTCAGCTTTTACTGACAAAAGTTTGGATTGTAGATCTAATAATTCAGAATCCCGTTCTCTGATTTTTTTATACCAAGTTAGGGTTTTACCATATATGTAAGCTTTTAATGAGTCCCATATCATTATTTTATTTATCTCTGTAGTGTAATTAATATCTAAGAAGAAATGTAATTCAGATAATAACCAGGGTTTGAACTCTTTAATTTTAGTTATATATGCTGGAATTCTGGAGTTAAAGATTAATGGATTGTACTCATTTTGAAGTTTTAGTATCAATGAATTGTGGTCTGAAAAGGGACAAGGAGTGACTGAGAAATTAATGATTTTAGAGTGTAAGTCATGGGCAGAAAATATTTATCTATTCTAGTTTGGGTACCAAATATGTGATCTTGATGGGAAAACAACAAACATTTATCTTCTTTAAATTTGAAAGTATCTACAAGATGAAATTATTCTACCCACTTGATTAAAGCTTTTGATACAGTAGATGTACGCAGTAGTCTTTTATTTGTAGTTTCAGAAATATCAACTATACAGTTAAAATCTCCTCCTAATACTAAGTTGCCTTTATAATTATTGGAAATGAAATCCAAGTGTTTTTAACAGTTCCTGTTCTAATGCCTAGGAACCAGTATAAATAAATATGGTCCATATTCTGTTATTATATTTAACTATTACTAATGTCGTAAGGCCTTCTTTATCTTCATACTTATAAATGATTTATGGGTTAATCACATTTGTTTTCCATAAAATTGTTACTCTGTTTGCCTTTGTCTTATAAGTGGATTGCGCCAATATCATATATTCCTTAGGATTCCATTTGTAATTGTCATTTGTTTTGAAATGAGTTTCTTGAAGGAAGACAATTTACACTTTGTTCAGTTTTAAATAGTTCAGTAGATTTGATATCTTGCTAGGATTATTTAAGCCATTGGTGTTTAAAGATAATAAAGTTAAATCCATCTTAGGTTATTTAGACTATGTATTTTTTGTTTTATTGTAACTATTAAACATTTTCCTCTGATAACTATGAAGTATATGTTTGAGCTTTTAAATGAAATTATCAGTTTTATACTTTGAGTGTTTACCAATAAAGTAATGTTTTGATCAGGCATACTAAAAGTGTTTTTGTGAAATAAATTTAAATTAATAAATGTTAACAAAACTAGGATCCGCACTAGCCATGGAATGAAAATCATTCCTAATCTGATGGATAAACACAAGTCCATCAGATTATCACTCATACCTTGACAATCGAGAACATCTGAGCTCCATAAATTGAATTATCATATGGAGAATATTTGTAATATGAATAAGCAATATTTATATTATTTTGAACAGATATAGCACTATTGTAGATTAGACAGAATTCTAATACAATATAAATGTCTACTTATTGTATAAGCAGTTAATATTTACATGAAAGATAGATGACAAGCAATTCAATCATAGTATAGTAGGGTGTATCCTATACAAAACCTCAGTAAAAGATTATAGCACACAGTTTTTTAACATAGTCACCATTATTAATGAAGTCTTTCAGAATGTATTACTTAATATAAATAGATGGTAATAATATTTATACTAATATTTATAATACTATGTATTTTATTAGATATATCAGAAGTTATATTTCATTGTTTGCCAGCATTTAAGTAATCACTTTGTTTGTTGCTAACTTACTTAAAGCATCAAGTTTGTTTTATGTAAACATTGATGAAAGTTAGTGCATTTTGATTATCAGTGCATCCCTCTTCCCCCATTTCCTACATATAAGGATTTTCATATAAGGATTTTCATATCTGTCATTTCTTATTATAAAATGAGTGAAATTATAGGTTAAAAACAATAAACTCACTTATCGTGATTAATGATTACAAGTTCCCTTTCCATATTCAACTAAAAGTTTTTAGATTTAAATGGCAACATTCTATTTTGTATAATAAGCAAAGGTTAAACTGAGTGATTATTGTCAATTTAATACTATTTGTTCAGAATGTGATTGTTAGATTCTGTGACATTCCTAGTTCAAGCTTCTATTGTTTCCCTTGAACAACTTTGTCAATTTGACATCATGTATAAAACATTAGTTACTTTGGTAACAGCTTAAGTATTATATATGGTCAAGTTGGGTTGCAAAACCATAATTCAAGTTAAAGCAATTATATGACTTGTTATGCACATTTACTTATATGAGAAGATCATTATGCATCCCCTTGATGTTCAATATAGTGTATGTCATTTATGACAAGTTAAAACAGTAGTGTTATTATACACAAGCCCATGTTATTAAACTGTGTCTATTGTCAATTTAATACTATTTGTTCAGAATATGATATTAACTATGTTTTGACAGAAGAATAATGACATTTGTACTAGCTGCCAGACACAGCTGCATCCACACACACCATATCAGGATTGATCAAACAGCACTCGAAGCTGTGATACCTGCCATAACTGATATTAACTATGTTTAAACAGAATAATAATGACATTTTTACTAGCTGCCTGACACAGCTGCACCCATGCACGCAATATCAGGATTGATCAAACAGCACTTGTAGCTGTGATACCTGCCATAATTGATATTGACTATATTTAGACAGAATAATGATGACATTTGTACTAAGAGCTTGCCACTGTTATTTAACCAGGATATACATGACATTTCTAAATCATACTTTAATTGAAGAAGGCATTAGTCTCCATGACAGCATTTATTTTTTCAAAACACTCTACTGTTACTGGTATTATATATGATGTTAATTTTTTTACATTTGAGTCTGAACTCTAATGAATGGTACCTTGTTGAATTAGTTAATTAATTACTTAAATTATCATAAGTAAAAACAATGAAAAATCAACAAGATAAGTGTTCATTGAGTTCAAGTAGGAGAATAGAAACTTCTATGTTTCTATTATATGTTGCTTTGTTTGTCTTATATATAATGTAAATAGTAACCCATCTTGACCTACCATTGTTTGTGAAGAATTACTGGACTCTTTGAACATTCTGAATAAATCATTACTGTTTCTCAGTTGTTTAAGGAAACCCTCATTTTTTAAAAAAATAAAAACAGATGACAAGTAATGTACCATATCAGTTGATACTTTGAGAGATGTAGCTGTAAGAGTTATTTTTGGGCAGCTAACTTGGAATCATTTTTTTTTGTTTCTTCTTTCTAGCATCAGTCCAAGGATTTGTTTCTTTTATTCTTTTAACAGTAGGGGCCATCCATTCCAGTTCTTCTGGGATAGGCACTATGTTGTTGTTTTTGATGAATATAGTAGCTTTTTCTAAGTCATTAAAGGTTCTCATCTCATTGGCAAAAAGTATTTTTATCTTGGCTAGAAAGGCCAGCTCTGCTTTAATGTTTTGTTTCAACAGCTTTATTATTGGCCAGACTTTTTTCCTTTGTTCTATATTCTGGAGGAATAATCATTGTCAAACCTTATCAGGCTTTGATTGTATTTTAAGGGTGATTTTTCTCCAAGCAGATTTTAATATTAGTTCCTTGTCCAGAAATGAAAGAAATTTTATAACTATGGATCTAGGTGGAGTATTTGTTGAGTTAGAAGCAGGTTTCCTCAGTGCTCTATGTGCCCTTTTAATTCTGAATGAAAGTCCCTCTTTCAAGTCTAAAAATTCAGGAATCCATGTTGTTAAGAATGAAATAATGTCTTCTCCTTCAGTGTTTTCAGGCAGACCAAAGATCCTTATGTTGTTTCTCCTTTCCCTGTTTTCTAAGTCATCTATTTTGTTAAGCAGCCATGTATTCTGTTTAAGCAGAAATTCTTTTTGGAATTCTTCCTCTTTGAGTCTCCCTTCAATGTCATTTAGAGAAGTCTCTATATTTGGTATTTTTGTATGGTGTTGCTGTAATAGTTCCCTAAGAGTATCAGTCTGTTTTTGAGAATTTAATTTGAGGTTTTCTAAGTGATTTTTAAAGCCATCCATCTTCAAAGATAGTTCCTGTAAGGTAGATGTCATCAATTGTAGTTCTTTTTTCAATGTTTCAAAGCAGCATCTGGATGAGAATTCCTTGAGTTGTTCATATTCAGTGATTCAATATATCTCCAAGTTACTTAACAAGAAAATGTTTGTATATCTCCACCAAGATTGATATTTATGTGGTTTAGCAGTTTATCTATAGATTTCTGACATTTTAAACTTGAAAATAATAACATTTTCCTATATTATTATACTAGTTTATGGAGATCTCAAAATTCACTGCTCTCAGGTGGCCATCTAGCTTCTGCTATCTTCTTACCTGTGATGTAGCAATCAACAGTTTCATATTTTACTATTCACTTTTGTTGACTGCAGGAACTCTAATCTGCCATCAAAACAGAAAAAATTGGATTGTTTTTAAATCATCAGAATTGATGAGCCTGTAGTTATTTGGAAACAACCAAGGCTGTTTTGGCAAAGACATGCTTGAATTCTTGAAGTTGTTCCCTGCTTTATTGCCAAAGCAGGACAACATTGACAAGCAAGAGCAACACAAACTTGAAAGGTTGAATGGATGACTCATGAAGTTGTACTCCAGAACTGCCCTGCTCTAGAGTAAAACATGACTGCACTCTAGGTGGCCAGCAAGTTCTACTTCAGAAATGCCCTGCTGCAGTGTAAAACATAACTGCACTGTAGGTGGCCAGCAAGTTCTACTCCAGAAGTGCCCTGCTCCAGAGTAAAACATAACTGCACTCTAGGTGGCCAGCAAGTTCTACTTCAGAAATGCCCTGCTGCAGTGTAAAACATGACTGCCCCCTAGGTGACCACCAAATTCTACTTCAGAAGTGCCATGCTCCAGTGTAAAACATGACAGCACCCTAGTTGACCACCAAATTCTACTTCCAAATTTCCCTGCTCCATTGTAAAGCATGACTGCATCCTAGTTCTGTTTCAGAAGTGCCTGCTCCAGTGTAAAACATGACTGCACCCTAGTTGGCCACCAAATTCTACTTCAGAAGTGCTCTGCTCTAGGATAAAACATGACTACATCCTAGCTGACCACTAAATTCTACTTCAGAAGTGCCCAGCTTCATTGTAAAACATGACAGCACTCTAGGTGACCACCAAATTCTACTTCATAAGTGCTCTGTTCCAATGTAAAACATGACGGCACCCTAGGTGACCACCATATTCTACTTCAGAAGTGCCCTGCTCTAGTGTAAAACATGACAGCACCCTAGGTGACCACAAAGTTCTACTTCAGAAGTGCCCTGCTCCAGTGCAAAACATGACTGCACCCTAGGTGGCCATAAAGTTCTACTTCAGAAGTGCCCTGCTCCAGTGTAAAACATGACAGCACCCTAGGTAACTACCAAATTCTACTTCAGAAGTGCCCTGCTCCAGTGTAGAACATGACTGCACCCTAGGTGATCATTAAATTCTATTTCAGAAGTGCCCAGTTCCAGTGTAAAACATGACTGCACCCTAGGTGGCCACAAAGTTCTATTTCAGAAGTGCCCTGCTCCTGTGTAAAACATGATTGCAACCTAGGTTGCCACCAAGTTCTATTTCAGAAGTGCCCTGCTCCAGAGTAAAACATGACTGCACCCTAATTGACCACAAAGTTCTACTTCAGAAGAGCCCTGCTCCAGGGTAAAACATGATTGCAACCTAGGTGGCCACAAAGTTCTACTTCAGAAGTGCCCTGCTCCAGTGTAAAACATGACTGCAACCTAGATGGCCACCAGGTCCTATTTCAGACGTCCCCTGCTCCAGTGTAAAACATGACTGCAACCTAGGTTACCACCAAATTCTACTTCAGAAGTGCCCTGCTGCACTGTAAAATATGACTGAACCCTAGGTGACCACCATATTCTACTCCAGAAGTGCCCTGCTCCAGTGTAAAACATGACAGCACCCTAGGTGACCACCAAATTCTACTTCAGAAGTGCCCTGCTCCAGTGCAAAACATGAATGCACCCTAGGTGGCCACAGATTTCTACTTCAGAAGTGCTCTGCTCCAGTGTAAAACATGATTGCAACCTAGATGGCCACCAAGTTCTATTACAGAAGTCCCCTGCTCCAGTGTAAAACATGACTGTACCCTAGTTGACCACCAAATTCTACTTCAGAAGTGCCCTGCTCCAGTGCAAAACATGACTGCACCCTAGGTGGCCACAAAGTTCTATTTCAGAAGTGGCCTGCTCTAGTGTAAAACATGATTGCAACCTAGGTTGCCACCAAGTTCTATTTCAAAAGTGCCCTGCTCCAGAGTAAAACATGACTGTACCCTAGGTGACCACAAAGTGCTACTTCAGAAGAGCCCTGCTCCAGTGTAAAACATGATTGCAACCTAGGTGGCCACAAAGTTCTACTTCAGAAGTGCCCTGCTCCAGTGTAAAACATGACTGCAACCTAGATGGCCACCAGGTCCTATTTCAGACGTCCCCTGCTCCAGTGTAAAACATGACTGCAACCTAGGTTACCACCAAATTCTACTTCAGAAGTGCCCTGCTGCACTGTAAAATATGACTGCAACCTAGATGGCCACCATATTCTACTCCAGAAGTGCCCTGCTCCAGTGTAAAACATGACAGCACCCTAGGTGACCACCAAATTCTACTTCAGAAGTGCCCTGCTCCAGTGCAAAACATGAATGCACCCTAGGTGGCCACAGATTTCTACTTCAGAAGTGCCCTGCTCCAGTGTAAAACATGATTGCAACCTAGATGGCCACCAAGTTCTATTACAGAAGTCCCCTGCTCCAGTGTAAAACATGACTGTACCCTAGTTGACCACCATATTCTACTCCAGAAGTGCCCTGCTCCAGTGCAAAACATGACTGCAACCTAGGTGGCCACCAAGTTCTATTTCAGAATTGTCCTGCTCCAGTGTAAAACATGACTGCACCCTAGGTGATCACCAAATTCTATTTCAGAAGTGCCCAGCTCCAGTTTAAACATGACTGCACCTTAGGTGGCCACAAAGTTCTATTTCAGAAGTGCCCTGCTCCTGTATAAAACATGATTGCAACCTAGGTTGCCACCAAGTTCTATTTCAGAAGTGCGCTGCTCCAGAGTAAAACATGACTGTACCCTAGGTGACCACAAAGTTCTACTTCAGAAGTGCCCTGCTCCAGTGTAAAACATGATTGCAACCTAGGTGGCCACAAAGTTCTACTTCAGAAGTGCCCAGCTCCAGTGTAAAACATGATTGCAACCTAGGTGGCCACAAAGTTCTACTTCAGAAGTGCCCTGCTCCAGTGTAAAACATGATTGTAACCTAGGTGGCAACCAAGTTCTATTTCAGAAGTGTTCTGCTCCAATGTAAAACATGACTGCACCCTAGGTGATCATCAAATTCTATTTCAGAAGTGCCCTGCTTCAGAGTAAAACATGACTGTACCCTAGGTGACCACAAAGTTCTACTTCAGAAGTGCCCTGCTCCAGTGTAAAACATGATTGTAACCTAGGTGGCCACCAAGTTCCAGTTCAGAAGTGCCCTGCTCCAGTGTAAAACATGACTGCACCCTAGGTGATCATCAAATTCTACTTCAGAAGTACTCTGCTCCAGTGTAAAACATGACTGCCTCCTAGATGGTCACCACGATCACCTATCCTGCAGGTCAGCCATCTTTATAGGGGTTTCTAATGTGTTGACTGATCTGTAGTAAACACCCTAGACAAACTGCAGGGGATGAACAAATATAATTGTAAGTGACAGAAAGTACTTGTATGGAGGATTTGAAACCGTTGGTATATTATGCTTGGAAGGAGATGCATGAGGATAAAAGGCAATATACACTTTCCAAGGAGGAATATAGGCAGGAGTGCTAGCTGGATAGATTCTTGAAGAGAGACAATGTTTAGCGGGGTGAGGGCGGGTCTCCAAAATGGCAAAGAATAGGAAACAGTCTCTGTTAGACCGTATGTACATACAATCAGTGGTTAAGACAGATGAAGAAACAGTTATTGACTACATGGTAATAAAAGATGAAGGAACAGAAAATGAAGCTAGATAGGTTGGTTCCAGATAATACTACAGGTAGAGAAGAGGGTGCTGCGGGATACCTTAAAACAGTGTGGAGTGGGTAGAGTGATGGGTAAGGTGGTAGAATATGGAGAAAAACATAGCAGGATACAAGAACTGGAAAAGAAGTGTACATCTACCAGAATTCCCTGAGGAGTTATTGAGATGAAAGTGAACATTTGGGGAAAGGATGGAGGAGTTAAAGAAGCAAACTGATTCAGAGGTATTAGGAATGCTGAGGTGGAGCTGGAAAAGGAGGAGGAACTCTGGTGTCTCACGAGGATGTGGGAACAACTTGTTGTCTTGGGAGCTAAAGAACCAGAAGGCAGAAGAAAGCACACAAGTATTAGTAGGCATACAAGAGTGGCCAGTTTGTAAGAAGGAGGCAACTGCAGGAGCATTCTCAGATTTCTGTGAAAACATATACTGAACTAAAGATAGAGAAGGAGAAAGGGAGGGTTGGAATATAAAGTCTGTGTCTGTAGGGGAATACCCAGTAAGATTGTCCTGTAACCTGGTTTTCGGGTCAGAATGCCTAGTACTGGATTGCAGGAGCAGCATATCATCTGCTACATTATTAATTTAAGATTTGGCAATTCTAGAGGGATATCATTAACAAAGGGAGAGAGAGAAGAGAACAGGACCTAGCACAGACTCTTGTGGTACATATGCATTAAGCTTACTAACAGTAGAGGGTGAGACATTGCTATGAACTTAGAAAGTTCTGTCTTTTAGATAGCAGTGAAACCAGCAGACAATGTTATCTCCAAAACTGAATATTTTTAGTTTGTTGAGACGAAGGGTATAGTTGCCCATTTACAAAGCCCTTGTCATGTCAACAGATAGACCTGCAGTAATAAATCATTCAGGTTTTAATAAATGCTATCCATGGCCATTACCTGGGCAGTAAAGGTACTGAAGGCATTGCAAAACCCATGCTCTACATTGCATAACAGTCCTTAGCTGTTAATGGGCTTAAATAGTCACTTGTATAAATGTTTTTCAAATATTTTGGTACTAAGACACAGGGTAGAACTAGGTCTATAATCCTTCAACCTATTAGGAGAAATGACTTTAGGTAGAGAGATTATAACTGCATGCTTGAATGCTGGTGGGACAGTGCCTGAGGTGAGAGAAGTGTTAATTATATAAATAAGGGATTTATTGATTTTTTTTTTTGCTGCAAGCCTTAGGAAGGTGGAATGAAGATTGCTGGATTTAGATCCTGAACTGTTGAATTTGAAAAGTAGGGACTTGGTCTGTTTTACTGAAATTTCAGAGAAGTGAAAGGTTGCTGCATAAGAGGCTAGAGGGTATAGGTCAGGGTTTGAAGGTTCTTGTTCTTCATTGGTCTGGGAGAACATTTTTGGAAAGGCATTATTTACATTGGTTATAGTGGTATACATCTGGGCCTCTACAGTTTAGCAAATCACTTGGCATGCTAATATATAACTGTCTAATAATCCAGTCAGAGAACTGTAGATTGAATCCCAGGATGGAGCTTAGGTTAAATAGGATGGGAAACCAGGAAATGTGTAATAGTAAGTAAAATTCCCTCTGAGAATGGGAGAGTTACTAGTGAGGTACCACAAAGTTCATTTCTAGCTTCAAGCCGTTTTAATGAATTTATAGATTTAGAATTAATAATTGGCTTTTAGCAAATGACACAGAGGTTTTTAGTTGGGCTTACAATACATACAAAAGGGGTTGGAGAGTGCGGGAAGGGATTTACAGAACCTAGAGGAATGGAAAGAAATATAACAACATACATTAAGTACACAGGAATGCAAAGTAAAACACCTCTAAAATAAGACTACTGGGACAACTACTGCTTGGAAAACAGTACAACAAAAATGGGGAAAAAGAAACAGTATGCTCTTATAAAATGGGCCTAAAAGTGCAGCTGGAATGTGAAAGCAGTAAGAAACCTTTGGGTATTCAAGGTACACATATGGAGGTATAACCAGTGTAAAACAGAAAACATTATTCCTCTGTATGCAAAACTGGTGAGACTCCATCTGGAGCAGTACATCCAGTTCTGCAGGCCACATCTGTGGAAGCACGTGAAATTTCACTATTCTGAGGAAGGCAATGAAAGCTGCAATGTTTGAAATAGTATTCATAAGGAAACTGATAACTTATGTTTACCATTAAAGATAGAAAAAGGGAGATAATATACAAACAGTCCAATACATAAAGGTAGAGTAGCTTCATTCAGAAGGAGAGGTATGTACCTATATATATGTGTGGGGGCGCCCACGTGTGTGTGTGTGTGTGTGTGTGTGTGTGTGTGTGTGTGTGTGTGTGTGTGTGTGTGTGTGTGTGTGTGTGTGTGTGTGTGTGTGTGCGGGGGCGCGCGAATGTGTGTGCGTATGGATGTGTGTGAGTGTGTCTGCACACATGGAGTGATTACTATAGGACACAATTTAAAAACAGTAAGTGCATGGCTCAGAAAGTTTTTATTTTCTCACACAGGGTACTGAATACAGAAAACCAACTTCCAGAGCAGGTTGTTGATTCAAAACTAGGGTTACAATTTGATCAGCTCATACATTCTGGCCGACAACATACAACATACCTCTCAACCTCTTAGCACAACAATATCGAGGAATAAAGGCCCAAAATCAAGGACAAGATTGTAAACATTGCTGTTATAAAATTATAAAGGTACTAGAATAACAGGTTTGCATTTGTATGCCATTTTATGAAGTCTGCGACTCAAATGTCAGTCATTATTTAGTTACTTTAGTCCTCAGTGATTTGCCAAAAAATGACAAAAAATATGAGCAGCAGTGTAGCTAGGGTGGGGTGAGAGGGACATCTGCTATAGGCACAAAATGTTGAGGGGTGTGATTGGCCAATCCTGATCACTCTTTAATGCATACCAGCTTTTAAAAGAAGGTATTGCAGTCGTACCTCTCAACTGTCCAGATTTTTACAGAATGCCCAGATTTGTGCCTTATTTTTTTGGTCTGTTCCTCATAAAATTGTGGTTTTCCTGCAAATTAATGAAGATTGAATTCACTAAATAATGACAACCATTTGAGTTTTAGACTTCTTATCCTTCAGAAAATTTATGGAAATACAAAACCTTTTATTCTAGCAACTTTCTAAGTTTATATGAGAAATATTTAAAATATGTCCATATTTTTGGGCCTTTGTCATCTCATTATTTTTGGTGTTGTCCAGATTTCTTGACGTATGAGGTTGAGAGCGATGATTGCATTTGAAGCTGTGTGGCCTAAACTGTAGCAACTGCATTACACAACAGTCCATAGCAGTTTGCTACAGTTTAAAAGTGAAAAAAAAAAAATATATATATATATATATATATATATTTTTTTTTTTTTTTTTTTTTTTTTTTTTTAATGTAGCAAGCAAAAGATCAGATAACATCCCAGGTTGCTTACTATGCAACCTAAAACAGGACCTACCGGAACCCCCTTGCACAAAGGTGGGCCATCAACCAATCTTAGGAACTACAGACATAAGTCTAACCAGCCTTATCTGCAAGGCCATGGAAAGAATCATTATGGAACTTATCAGTAAGACATAGATGACTTTAAAACTCTAGACCCAACCCAGTTTGGCTTTGTTAAGGGTAGATCATTTTTATCAAACCTAGTAGACTTCTTTGAGAAAGTCACTAAAGCCCTGAATGATGTAAGACAGTAAATACTGCCTATCTTGATCTAGTCAAGGCTTTTGACACAATCTTACACTCAGGTATCTTTGAGAAACTCTCCCAGCTGGGGATTAACCCTTACATCACAAGATGGGTAACCAACTGGCTCACCAGCAGAACACATGCTGTCAAAGTTGGTGACTCCACCTCTAGCAGTAAACCTGTCACCAGTGCCATAACACAATGATCTGTGCTTGGCCTTTTGCTGTTTGAAATCTATTTCTCGGAAGTCCAGGCTAAAATAGACAGCCTTTGGCTTACCAAGATCACTGATGATTTCAAATTGGGGGCAATCATTGAGTCCTCTAATGATGTTAATATATTACAGGAGGGGCTAACACAGACAAATGACTGGTGCCAAAGCCATAGTCTAAAACTAAATGCAAAAAAGTGCATTAATATCCCCTTTGGCAAAGCAGAATTTCCTGCTAACTACAATATTGACAGCACCCCCTAAGTTCAAACCCAGTGGTAGAAGATCTGGGAACACAGGTAGATAGCAATCTGAACTTCAACCACGAAGTTTTCATAGTGGTAAGGAAAGCCTTCTATGTTGCACATCTCATAAGTAAGGGCATTGCATCCAAGTCTAAGGATGTTATACCTCCACTGTACTCGACCCTCATCAACCATTAATAGAGTACAATGCTCCCTTCTGCATGTACTTCACCAGACACCTGCAACAGCTTGACAGACCACAGAGGTTTCTCACCAAGAAAATACAGGGCCACCAAACCATGACTTACCTGGACAGACTGAAAGCCCTGTCACTGTACTGTGTATCATATAGGCTGCTGAGAGGCGACTTGTGCCTGGCCAACAGGGCAGTCTCTGACCCTGCCTTGATGAAAATGCTGCGCATCTGCAAATCAAATGGCACAAGAGTCCCTTATTCTGGGGGTCTTAACTTAGCCTGTAACATTAACAGAACATGCTGGAAAGACAGATATACATCCCAGAGATTGCAGCTACTCTGGAATAAACTTTCAATTAATTTGAAGCAAAGCTCCTCACTGACCCTATTCAACAGCAACCTAGACAAATGGATGAGAGACCAAAAATTCACCCCAGGGGGTGGCACCCATGTCCCTCATGGACAGGGGTAGTCGGTGTTGATTATAAACTCTCTCTGTGAATTACATCCATCTAACCAAGGACTACTGAGGAAACTTGGGATTAACATGTTTAGTCTTGTAACGGCTGTAGGGCCGCTAGCCTACTAGCCTCCTATGAACCTATGTAATCAGGCACTGTGGTTATCTTTAGAGGCCTTTTTATTCCATTTTTTTGTTTGTTTCTTTATGCACTTTTGCATTATTAGCAGTATTGGTCTTCTCAGCTTTTCCTTCAAATTGTTCCTCAGTTTTATCTATTTTTCTAGCCATGTAATTGCCTTTACAACTTCTGGACTTCACTTGCAATGGCTTACTCCCTCCTTTACCATACATGTACTAAACCAATGTCACCCATCTTTAACTGTGATTAAAAAGTGATCACTATTTCACACTTCGTCATTTAACTACATATTGCCTACCTTGTCTACTCCTGATATGGCCAGCACCAGGGTACATTTCTGTCTGTTTGAAAATGTTATGGTTTCTGCCAACCCCATTCCAGGAATACTTCCAAACTGATCCCATCCATTTGACTCTTGATGTTGGCATCTGTCAGCTGACTGAATATATAATAAAATTCCCCATGAATGTGGGTCCTTCTCCTCCACACTAACTCTTCATCTTTACCAGTACAACTTGGAAGCTCCAAGTCCTCAGGCTTACAGTATGATTATTTCACAACACCCTCATTCCTTGGGTCATGTGTCTTGAAAATGGGGAGCCATTACCAAAATCTGATCTCTGCAATCCACAAGGTTCTCCTGTATTTTTTTAACATCACATCAAATACATGCACACGTGGACACACACACACACACACACACACACACACACACACACACACACACACACACACACACACACACGGACACACGGACACACACACATGGACACACGGACACGGACACACGGACACACACACACACACACTCACACACACAAACACACTCTCTCTCAAACACACACTGCCTCTCTATATTTATTCTTTCCTTTTCTTCACTCACTCACTTACTGAAGCTTTCAGAAGTTCCTGCTTATACCATTCACAAGCTTTGAAAAAGAGACACCTTACCAGACACAAATACCAGACAAAAATAAGTGGAAACTAAAATATTTGCATGATAGTTGCACTATTATTTATTTATTGCAAATAGCTGGTATTTAAGAATGTGATTAGTTTGTTTGATTCCAGCTGGGAGGAAGAGGACTGTTGATAAACTAAGAGGATAAACCAAAATGTAAAGTAGTTTTGTCATGGTGAATTATATTCTAATTATTTTACATGGGGAAATGAATACATGCTTCAAGGTTTAGAGCAAGTAAATAGGATTACGAATAATGTTTCTTTGTATGGCTAGAAGAAGTAATATGACTAGCATTGCCTTAGCAGCAGGAATTAAACCTATCTAGTGAGTTAGATCAATTTTTGCAAGTGACCAAAAGGAATGGATTATCTTACAGGGCTGTTTATTCTAGTTGCTTCCTATGGTGGTCCTTGATTTGACTGGAAAGCTGTTTTAAACCCACACAAAAGAGTTGTAATGCATGATTTTTTCACTGACCACTTGAGGACTTCTTTATGGGGTTCAGAAATGCTTGTTTGAACATGAAATTGTACCTTTTGTGATGGTTAATTCAGCATGAGTAAAATGCATGTCCTTCAGGCTTATCGGTTCTAAAAAGATCACACAAAGATTGTCTTTACAGTCTTATATTCTCACTATTGCCATATAGCGAAAATTAAAGGAGCCTTGCTAGGCTGAGTAAGGCAACAGATTAGATGACCTCAGCAGTGTATTATTTGCATTTAATATTTTGCAGCCTTTACTATATTTAGCATACTTAAATGTTACTCAATAAAAGTTGGAAAAACAGTAATTTTATCAGTTCAGTAACCTGTAAAACTTCTTTTGTCTTAGACCATGAAGCATAAAGTGTTATGTGATTTACCTGCATTGGGCTAAAAAGGCAAAGGTAACTGTACAATTAAATGTTCAGATGGTCCTACAAATGTTATTTAGCAGATAACACCATTTTGCATTAGGAATCTATCAAGACTTGCTTTCAAACCTTTCTCCTGCCCTTGGTGTCCTTTTTATTGACAGCCTGCATTTTATTGCACAGGATGTTTGTTTCTGTGTGAAACAGTGCTTTCTGAGGCATCCTGAATCTCCAGCCAGCTGTTTGAAATATTCCCTTAATGTTGCTTCTTATTTGCTAAGATGGTCATATCGTTCTCTGCCAGCAAGACCTCATGACCCATTCCTGCAAAAATGTTGTTGACTAACACAGTTTGCATGCATCAGTCCATATATTCAGACTGGGACCTCTTAGTGATTGAGTCACAGTTAATACTTCTCAACTGCCACTGCAGTTCAATATAATGCAATGATGTAAATGGAAAAGAACTTGAGATCAAATTCACATATTGTTTAACAGGGTTCCAGTAATTTGTGCTTCATCTATGAGTGTTCTTTTCCTAACCCAAGCACATAGTCGCCGTACAACCGGCTTGCCAACAAATCCGTAGAAGAGTTATGACTGCACACAGGGTTCTCATTTATGCAGAAATCTTGAGGACTGGCATTCTTCTGAATTAACAGCTTTTTAGGTGATTAAGGTGAAACATTTTTGGCATCTCTAACCATGCTGTCAGAAACAGCAAAGTATATTTAAAGGAGCCCTGCTTTTTTATTGTGTCTTACATTAATGCCACAAGACTGACTTTACACTACCCAGCTGATTTAGTTTGTAAGGTTATTTCCACCATTGCCATTGCAAAGAGTGTCAGACATAAGTAGCATTGTCCAACTGTCCTTCAGCAGTCAGCAATAACAGTAAAACATGACTGTAAATTAAACATTTCTGCATACCATAGAGTGTGGAAGAAAGGGCTCAAAGCTGAGAAGGGGCAAAGTGAAATGCAGATGGCTCTCACTGATCTGCTAAAAGGGCATGCAAAGGGTTCCCTTTTGAAATGCTGGCACTCAAAATGCCAAGGACTAACAAGCTAAAAAAAGTGAGACTGAAAATCCCGAAGAAGAGTGAATCTCAAACATCGCTCTTCTCTTTTAAACTTCTTTTTTTGCAGGGGACAACCCCCCCCCCCTCCCCGAACTTATATATACCAACTCCGGGATCACCATACCTCAGAGAAAAGTGAATACCCCAAGAAATGGCCTACTCAGACTTGCTATATGTAAATTTGCTTTTCAGCTATTCAGTGTCCATGTTTCACAACACACCCTAGCAGTTCCTGACATTTCAAATGGTTAGCCATACCCAATACAAAGTCCAAATGTAGGATTAGTTTAACACAGAATGAATTAGTATTGTGATTTCAAAGTGTCTAGCACTATAAACATTCTGTATAATTCCTATCAGTCCTCATGTGATGCATTGCAAGTTGCAGTTGTAGGAAAGATACAGAAGTATGGAAGTGACAGGCTACTTGAGAGATTTATGCAACCTTGATGCAAGCCAGCACAAAGCCAACTTTTGGTGCCCTAGGCAAAAGGGCTCCACAGTGCACCCCCCACACACACATACAGCACAGTGTACCCATCCTGGTCTACCTATACCATCCATATTACTTTTTTCCTTCATTTTTCTCACAGTTTGTCTTACTTTTCAGTTTTTCCTGTATTCATTCAACACATTTTAAAGAAACCATTTCTTTATTATGAAAAAATAAACAAATACTGAAAATTGTCCATCTAGAGTGGCACCATAGGCGGCCACCTAGTTGGCATATACCTAAGGCTGACTATGGCCAACACACACACACACACACACACACACACACACACACACACACACACGCACGCACGCATGCACGCACACACACACACACACGTATTATTTTGCTTGGTTATATCATGAGTTCTGTTCTTTCAGTTTCTCTTCTCTAGGAATTTCTTTTAGAGTGGCATAACTGCACCTGCTTGAGCTGAAGACTGCCGATAGGATAGAAAAGCTACAAGAAAATCACACCAACTTAATATGGATTCTGTTAGCAGAAAATGTCCTTACACCCTGATTAGCGTGCCCAGAAACCAGCACATTAGTGAAAAATATTGACCATAATTTGTTCAAGCTGAAAGTTTTCTTCACAGATGATTCAGCTTTACAGAAAACTCTTTGGCATTCAGATCTAAAAAATTCCCATTACAGCCAAAATGCCAGTCATTAATGTCTGGCTAGTTAAAGGTCATTTTCTTTACTGATATATTGCTTTAGATGCAGATATGCTAATGTTACCAGTACCACAATCGGAGCTAAACTCATTGTGTTCTGACCTCTGAATTTTGACTTTTTTCTGTATGAAACAGACTGTTTCATCATATGTAAATTATATTTAATTAGTACTTTTTACAGTAGTCCTCTTTCTACAAAGATTGGAATCTTCCTGACATTTATTCTTATACATAATATTGCCAGTTACCTGACCCAGGTTTTAGTTGAATATGGCTACTTGTAAGTGACAGTCTACTGGCCACAGCATATGCTTTTGTCCTAGTTACTCGTACAAAACAGCAGAACAGACACCAAAAGTTGGCAGGAAGAAATGCACTGACTGGCTAATGCTGATCCAATTTCTCCAGTAGAAGGGTCCTTTTCTGTGTACAATAATACCACTGGACCATGATAAAGGTGTACATGGCAGTCTAAATGGGGAACATACACTGTATCATCATGTAGCAAAAGAACTCACCACAATCAAGATAATGTTAAGAGTATGAAAGGGTTGTATATAGGCTCTCAACCTGACCATGTTTCCCTGTAGAAGGTGAATTTCTCTGGTATGTAACTGAGAAAAACGGTAATTATATTGCAATGCTGGTGCTCATCACTATCCAAAACCAGCAAGACATGGCCAAGATAGGGTAGCTGTTGATGGGCACAATGCACTTTACACCTATCAGGATATGACAGCAAATGTATTCAGTACATGGACATGATTGGTATGGGGAACAGATGACTCTGCTACCACTGTGGTGATGTGTATGACATGTTGGCTGATACATTTTTAAAAACTGTAGAACTGGAACTAATTAGCAGTACATCATGATGGACTGTGAGAAGGCAGTCACTAACAACATCAAGGACACCTTCCAAGGGTGCAAGCCATCATCAATGCCTTTTCCACCTGTTGCAGTAAGGCTGGAGACA